>NW_022739814.1:661699-695444 GCF_011630105.1 Anneissia japonica
CATCATGGTTGAGGATGAGGTGGGAAAATAATTAGAATTGGGGATTTCTAGATACCGGAAATGGTACATTAATACTAAAAATATTTGTAAAAATTCAAAAATAGACATTTAGATTTTTTTCAACCTATGAAGGAGGATGCTAATGCACCGCCAGCCTGGATACGCTACTGTTCTATGGCCAGTTATAAACCGCCGGCGCTACATCCAAAGCGTTTTAATGTCAGACAATAGGCCCAAGTCGTAAACGAGTCAATTTCTAGTTTGAGGAGCTCACTAGAAAACGCTTGAAGGAACAGCCGACTAATTAGCCAAACTCTCACGCATCACAAGATATCCGTTTGAGTCTTCAGGAGTGTATTGTGTACAAAGGTAGTCATGTAGCACGGACGAAGTACAGAGGGCGACGTGAGGCACTGGTTCGGATTTTGAATACAAAGCAACAGTATTCGGAGTGTCATATTGATGGTCCAGCTTAGTGGCAATGTATGGGCTCCCTCCGATGGGATGATTTACTCCATAAGCTCCAATAGACGATTCGTATTTCGGTTCGTCAATATTATTAGGTACAGCATAGATAGTATCGCCCTGCCTACTGACTCGAAGTAAATGTTTTGCATTTCGGTTGTCGTTGTTGGTAAGGCCATGTGTATCTCCAGATTGTTGTAGCCTCCTGCAAAAATACGTACCGGTATAGGCCTAATAATTATTTTAAAAATTCTCTTATTCATTTATTTATTCTGTCAAAATCAACAAATCATGAACATTTTATGAAATTGATAAAAAGCTTAAACAGATGTCGTAAAAATTGCATAAAATCGAGAACAATTTTCATCCAGGAAATCCCCGACGTGAGGTCCAGCTCCCCGGCAAGGGAGTTTAAGCTCCCGACAAGAGTCCCACCCCCCGGGTCGGGGAAGCCTAGCACACCTCCCCCTCCTATAGTCGGGAAAAATTCTGTTGATTATGGTATTATTTATTTAAAAAAGATAATTTGTTAGAAAACAAGGTAAGATGCCCCCTGTAGGGGGTACTAACCATCTGTCGGAGGTACCAGCCCTAGGTCGGAGAAGATCTGGCGCAACCACCGCGACCCATACAATCACGATAGTATACAATACCTCGCACATACAGTAGCACTGCTCGCAGTAAACAGTTTTTAATCCCTAAAATTTGACATCTTAGTCAGGCAAACCTAAATTGTACTTTCGGCGGTCGAGATTTCATTTTTCCCCGACGCCCTTGCCCGGAAATCTCCCGACAGGGGTATCCAAGCGGGGTCCAGAGGTCCCCGACGGGGGTCCTTTGCCCCCCCCCCCACTGCGCCGCCCCTGACACTGGCAGATAATCCCCGACTCTTTTCCGAAGAGTGTACTGCGTTCTTTAACGCGCACATGGGACCAACGGACTAAACGTCTCGAAAGACAGTGCGCTATTGTAACTTCTATTTCAGCTATCAGCTGAAACACAAGGAGAGGCAGCGAAGGGAATTGACGGGGACCTAGATATCTCCACGGTTCAGTGCACATACAGTGGCATGTGGAAATAAAATATTCTTGCCTGAAATGTTTTTCGTTTTCCAAAAGCAATAACTTAGGCATCTCATGAGTACCCCTTCTAACTTAACGGGTTCTCTAAGTATTACTTAATATTGAACTCATACTTACGTATAGATTTGAACGTTAAAGACGCTTAAAAAAAAGAACTTCCAAGGAGTTATTGGTGCACAGAGAAGGTAATTTCAATCCGCAACGAGAAAAGGGGTGCGGTTGTATATCCCCACGAGGAAATGCAATAGATTGAAATTATTACGCCGACCGAGTGACACCTATTGGGGTGTACCTACGCCCATTGACACAAAGATTTTTTCCGCATAGTGGCATTTCCGGCCATCCATAGGTCCCTATTTAAAAAAAATATTTCATTGGGAGGGGTCGCCCCACCCAAACCTCCCCTCTGCAGGCATACCAACTCAAGCCCCCCTGACAGACAGCTTAGCCCCCCCCCCCATCCTAGAGCTGCCACAGCGTATATGTCAACACCTGAGAATGATGGGGCTGAGGTGGTGTCGACTTTAAGCACGCAATCCCTACCGGCAAATCCTGCATCCAGCATTAGGCATTTTATTAGTGTAAAATGGATAAAAAATACTCAAATAAACGGCCCTTAATTTCACTGTAAATGTGGAACCAGTGCCGGATTAAGCATCGTCTGGCCTCAAGACACATTTTGGAAATGGCCCAAAAATGTAAATTGAATGGACCCCATGTTAATAACTACGAAATGTAAAAACCCCAGTTACCGTGATTACTCATTCAATAGGCATTTTTCGTTTTGACTACGCGGCCAGTCTACTACGAACTCATGGACCGTGACGGCAACGCCAAGACACTGTTCGCGTACTACACCAAGAGCTGTTTTCGTTTTTTTTTAAGGTGACTACGACGACGCAGCACACGTACGTAGGCCTACGGAGGGGAGTTAGTCGACCATGGTTTTAATACCAGAGAACAATGTTCCCTTGTTTTATATTTGAAAAAGGATGTGAAAAAAAACTTTAGTCAAATACTGTATACAAAATAAAAAGTTTCTAGAAAACACTGAGTGATGTTTCGCTGTTGGCTAGGATCTACCTGGCTAGGCCTAGCCTAGCCTAGCCTAGGTGTCAAAAGAGTCGTTAACCGGGAGAAGAGGGGTGTCAGGCCTGCTCAGGCAATTTGCCAAATGCAACGATGATGTACAAATAAATAACAATTTTAAACAGAGGTATTTAAGGCTTGATCCACGATATCAAGGGCTGATGCCCTAGCTAGCGGCACCAGATAATGTGTTTTCTCTTACCCGAAATCACCCTGACAAGGCTAGGCTAGCCTAGCCTAAGCCTAAGGCCCTTTTTTCACTAGATCCCCTGATTTACCTAATTTTATGGTGACTATTCATTCCTCATTTATTGCATGTGAATCAATAGGCCTTCATAAAACATTTAATTACTCACTTGTTTTAATAATTAATTCATTATTAAACGAACAATGCTCGATCGCGGATGCGATGAAAATTGCAACCCCCCAACAAAAAAGTTACCAGCAGTTTGCCAAACAATCCGGTGATCTGATTGGTCAATATTAGCGTAGTCGCCACTACGCCAAATTCAGAAATTGGGGTTGTCGCGGAAGCTGTCACAACGCCGATTTAGCCAGTAAGGTTTGTGAGCATGCGCAGATGTCCGTTACGCTCTATTAGTTCGTAGTAGACTGGCCGCGTAGTCAAAACGAAAAATGCCTAATAGTAACTGGTCTACACCGTCTATTTGCTCTCTCCAATGCCTGCTGTAAACGAGGGCGCATGGAACTAAAAAAACCACTACAGTTTAACTTCACTCTGATTTTAGGCCTTTTGCAGGCTCACAGATCTATCGGGATTCACAGACGGTTGCGTGAACATGTCGAAATAAAAAGACTTGCAGAAAAAAGAAAAACGCGTGCAAGATCGGCTTTCAGTCAGGTGTTTTTATGGGAGAATCCTCCTAGAAAGGTCCGCTAGATCGGATAAAATAATAGTATGTGCTGCAGGAAAACATTTAGTATAAATCAGAACATCCAAAGGCCGCAGGCACAAAATTTTTCGTGTCGGAGAGAAGCGTTACTCTGCCACAAACTCTAACAGTAGAATGTCTCCGAGTTTTCTGGCCTAATAATACCGGAAAATAGAGTGTAAATAATATTGCAGTCCAACTTTTGATGGCCCATCATTTTCGCCTGGCCCACAAGGCTTGTGCCTTATTTGCCTAATGGTTAATCCGGCACAGTGTGGAACTACAACACATAATTACCGTGAAAATGTGGTACCAATAGTATGTGATCATAAAGACTTATTGATCCTAACCAGGTTGGAAAATGTTGAATGTTGTTAACAACAACAACAACATTACAATTATCAATAATAGGGCATAATTGTTGTAACAATACATGTCATTATTGATCCTAACCAATTTGGAAAAACGTCTCAGTGTGTTGCTTTTGTAGCGTGATAATTTCTCGTTTATAATATTCTAATTTATTTTAATTCTTATTTAAATTGACATAAATATGAAATACCATTACCACCGTCATCATCACCATAATTGTCATCATCATGGTGATCTCCATTATCATCATAGATACCAAGCATGTATTATGCGCTATATAAATCTCCAACCATTATCATTACAATCATCACTTTCACTAATACTATTACTATTATTACTAATACTGTTACTGATACTGTTACTATTATGTATTATCATCACCATCATCATTATTAATATTATTATTATATTATTGTAATTGTTATTACTATTGTTATTGTTATTGTTATTGCTATTTTTATGTGATTTTATGTAATTCTATAGAAAGACATGAACATACTGAAATTTAGGCCTACCTCTTTTGCTTTTTACTCAGCAAGATAATGATGACGACCAGGACGACAATACTTAAAGCAAGAGCCCCGACAGCACCACTGACGATAAGAGTAGATTTACTTCCTAAAAATTAAATTTTATTAAGTTAGACAAACTATTAACTTTTCCTGTTAGGATTGGTTTTGGGGGTCCTGGTTTTTCAGGTTGAAGGAGTTGGTAATATAATGGGGCATGCAATCTTTCCCATAATATATCAAAACTTCTTCAAATATTTAGCATGTAACAACTACACAATAAACACCCGTTTTAGTGAAGTGAATTCTGGGGGGTTTTTGAATGCCTAATTAGTCGATTTTAGTCTATTAATAAATATAAAATGCACATATATTTTTCGACGAATTTTGATTTTTTTTTCACTCGAAGGGGCGGGGGAGCGGCTCTCCCCGTCACGACTGGTTCCCTGGTCCCCTGTCGCTCTAGAGCCACCCTTGGTAAATATACTGTATAATCACTGTTGGATGTGCTGTGTAAGTTTAATGTTATTTTCATATTGTTCTCTGTCAAATCCTTAATTAATGTTTATGATTATTATATTTAAATAGTTCCTAATAAATTGCTCACCTGTGGTTTGCACATGGCTTGTTGAGTTCAAAGGTGACGTAGTGGTCATTTTTGGTGTTGCAGTCTCTATTAAAGAAATAGTGCGCAATTAAGGAGTATTTTTAATGTTTTAATATGACAAACGAAGACAACTTTAGCTAACAGAAGGACTAACATTAAACATTCATTATGAGAAGAACTCGAGTAAGATTTTGCTTACAAAACATACTATAACATTTCAGCAATAATAATGGCGGTGGAGTTTGGACCTACCAGGTACCAGAGACAATGAACTTTGAGACGGTGTCGAGACTTTTGGGACACCCTGCACCCACTTGTACTCCTAGAAGTAGGTGGAAAGAGAGAACCTGAACAAGCCTTGCCCAAAAGCACAATAGAAATTAAATGCGAAGGCTCACGCCTCCGACATTTAAGGCTGAAAACCCGATTTTACTTTCTTCTCTTAGATATCTAGGGCATTTATTAACACATACATAGGCTCACGGACTGAGTTATAAACAAATCAACATGCAAAAGTGCGCAAATCAGGTAATTAAAATCCTTGTTTTTAATATAGCTAATAATATTTTAATATATATATTTTCTAATAATAATATGATATTTTCTAATAATAATATGTCAGTTGTCATTAAAGATTTATTTTTATTTAATTCTCAACCAACAGAGATAAGAACCTCCACTAACAAACTCATCTTCAAGGGAAAAGAAAATAGTTTACATAATATTTACTACTATAATTTAAAGAACTCCAAGACGAAATTTTGTAAAAATTAGTCTATAGCTAAAATTAATGAGCAATTTTTTTGGAAATAGCATCTGGCAGCATGTAGAGCCACTACCTTTTCTTCTTAAACGGCAGATAGAGGATTTAGATACAGTACATACCCCAGTACTACAACCTACCTCTGCTCCACCATGGTTGGGGCTGAGGTGATGGTATTTAAATAACAAAAGGAATCTTTCTGTAGTGGCATGGAAGTAGTAGTGGGGCGGATATGTGACACTTTTTGGTCAAGACGTGCACTTCTGGAAAGAAGCATGAAACTTTTTCCTAGAAGGTTTTTTAGGTATGCCAATTCCAAAACTTCGGGAACCACGATGTCACGCCAACCGTTCCCAGCGAAAATTGGAAAAATCTAAATGGCTGCCAAAAAACACATTTTTTTGCAGTTTAAATGCTCTAGGTGTCCACATTGACATGACCTTGGTGTCAATACATATGTTCGTTGGTTCACGGAATCCAGTAAAACAATATTAAAATACAATAACGTACATCTTTATCGTGAAATTGCAAAATTTCATAAAATATTCAAAATGGCCACCAAAAAACAAAATGTTGGCAGTTTGAAGTTTGAAGTGTCATATTACCACAATCTTGTTTCGTTTAAGGAATCTAATAGAACATACATCTTTGTTGCGAAAATGCAAAATAAATATTCAAAATGGTCGCCAAAACACATTTTACACATTTCTAGTATTAAATGACTGCGATTGCCCTAACTACCGTGACCTAAAAGTGTCCTCAGCAATGCTTTAGATCAAGGGTTAGGAACAACCGATGTTAATGACGTCGCAGACATACCACCTTCAAATATATATCAATGTATATTGATCTAAGGTAGAGATTACATCTTTAGATCTCCGATCTTGTTCACAAATTCACGGACTAGTGCTGTCTCGTAAGAATTTTGTAGGACGCGTTAAGAATGACAAAATATTCTCTGTATCTACTGGAACCGAGCCGCATAGCTTGTATTCCAATATTTGCATTCACACCTGGGCTGTGTATATATATTGCCTTGGTTTGGCTCTGTGTAGGACTAGTTTGAGCCATACCTAAGCTGGTCGAACGTTTCGTTTGGGTCTGTACCCTAGTTGCACTGATGAGGCCTGGAAGGCCGAAACGGATCCGTAACGGATCCCAGATATTGGGATTCCCTCCAGTGGATGCTTAGTTTATTTTGTCATTCTGATCGGATTTTCTCTACTGTTCCGTTTTAATTTTAAATTTAAATTGTTTTGCATTATATGGCCGTT
The DNA here is from genome assembly GCF_011630105.1 of Anneissia japonica. Taxonomy (NCBI): domain Eukaryota; kingdom Metazoa; phylum Echinodermata; class Crinoidea; order Comatulida; family Comatulidae; genus Anneissia; species Anneissia japonica. The sequence goes on from NW_022739814.1 coordinate 668,754, forward strand.
TGCTGTTTTATGGGTTTTTCTCAGTTGCCTTTCAAACTTAACTACAATAATATAATAATATAATAATAAACTATACATTCAAATTCCAAAATGGCCGACAAAACCAGGTTTTTGGTAATAAAATGGCTGTAAGCCCTGACCACCATAATCTTGGTTGTAATGCATATGCTTTCCGATCCTGGAATTCAGTAGATATATAAACTACTCGTAACATTTTATGTTGAAAATACAGTATAAATTCAAAACGAAAAATGGCCTCTAAAAAGGGGGCTCTAGGTTCACCGATTGTCATTATCTTGGTTATCAACAGCTGTTTTATATTGCATATTCCGGTGACACTAAACTTGAGGCCGAGGTGGATGTGAACTTTCAAGCAAATGGCCGTTCCCAAACTTTCCTCCTATACATTGTAGCAGAAATTACACCACTGCTGCCACAAGCTAAAGTGTAGCACCACACACTAAAGTAAATATGACAAATACAAATGGATATAAAAATGTACCTCAATCCTAACTCTCATTTGAGTGTTTTTTATTTGAGGAACTGATACTAAAAATGCGAGGCCGAGGTAGGTGTGAACTCATAAACAAGCCGTCAGCACTGTACAAATGACCTTGAATCTTGTATGAATAGATGAATCTGGTATGAAGAGATGCATACTGCCTTCAGTGTTTTGTAAAACTCCTTGTAACTCCTAGTATCTGCATAAAATCTTCGCTACGAGGTTTATCGCCAATTGTTTTTGATTTCTCGAAGTTTACACCAAAAGTTGCTGTAGGTAATATGAAAGGTTATTTTTTTTTTCATTGGCTGAGTAAAATGTATCTCTTTTGGGCGGATATCCTTTTTCCCTGCACATCTTGAAACTCCTTGTCATTTTCTTCAAACCAGTCTTTGATTTTCCTTGTGGAGAACCCTTGGACTACTTCTAAGGCCTGGCGGATAGCAGTTTTCAGGTGTGACAAAACAATTCTTGACTAGAGTTTGCAGTTTAACTTGCATCCTAAGGCTTTGATTGAAGTTTTACCTGGATGTCAGCTTTCATTGCAACTGACTGGAAGTTGCCAACCTGAAGCTTCTCCCTTTCAGTGTTTCGAGGATGTTGACCTTGCCATCTGTGTACGATCAAATCAGTGTAAAACTTGCTCTTAGCGCCAGTTTTAACGGTCGGGGCATAAATGCTGACGAAAGTAACATGATGCTTGCTTTGAAGTGAGGCACGTGGAGATGATGCGATCAGATTGACCAGTTGTTGTATTACTGATTTTTTGGTAATTGAGTTTCTCATCCTAAAAACACTCACAAAGCATTTTAGCTGTCTTTAACTTGAATGACCAGTTGAGGTTCTTAAATGCTACCTTCCTTCGCTAAGAGCGGCAATGTGTCAATATGAAATTGTGACCCAGTTCATGTACAAAAAACGACGTCAATATCTAATACATCAAGCATAGTTATTCCAGCATGTAAGCTTTAGTTTTTGTACTCCATTTGAGGCATGCGTCTGCCTTTCTGTAAGTGCTCGATGACCTGTTGGCTGCAGTCAGCAACTGGAAGGAATGGAATGGAGCTTTGGTAAGGCCTCCGTTTCCATGCCATTCTTCATGTGGAGCAAGCAGTGCTGTCTAAAGAAGGATGCCGTCACTCCCACAGCATCAAGCGGCCAATATCACGAACTGCCTACATGTAGGATCAAAACAACGGCTTCCAGTGACATCTTCAACCTGACATCTTTCTACCCTTTCAATTATCATTGGCCGCTTTCTCATTGTTGGGAAAGGGGATGCGGGCATGTTCTTGACACCTGCAAAAAGAGTTTTTAAGTGGAGTACAGTGTGTGCAGTACCCACCTTTTCCTCCCCAGGTTTATTTGTTCAACACACATTTTTCATTTTCACACTAAAGATGTATGCTATTGTGTTTTATATACGTTCTATTGGATCTGTCTCTTATACACATCTAGATGTGTATAAGAGACAGACATAATGTAGAGTAATTCCCATTATTTCTTCAGTATATACTGTATATACAGTATAGCGCAACAATTGAGGGTTTGTAATTTCAGATTATCTTGTTGTTCTTTTAATATATTATAAGTTACATATGAATTTTAATATAAAATATTGAGCAGTCCTAAGAGAATGAATTGTGTGTCCTTTATATTTTGTTTTATGCAGTAAGATTGAATATTCTTTTTTACCATTTCACCCTGGAATGTCATGTGGGCAAGATAACATACTAGTGTATAAAGGCCAACTCAGACAGCGTCGGCCGACGTGTGTGTGTGAGTTGAACGCAGACGCGATGGTGTGCGTCGGGGGCAGTCGCGTAGTAGAATATTAAACGTGTTTAATATTTCTCACGACGGCTTAAGACACATACTAAAGTTGCTATACAGTATACTGTAGAGAGAGTTGCGACAAGAGCGGTTCAGGTCATGTGACTACTGGCTGCCCTCTATCTGCCATCTTGATGCAGGTTTCCCGGAACGCCGCCCTCAGTGGCATGTGTGAAGCGCCCTCGTGAGTCAGAAGTGGAACGTGAAATTTCGATATGGTTTTGTAGTCAGATTTGCCAGAAAAACTTCAGCTACCCGACTGAGACGTCAGTGGGAGCTGTAATTTGTATGGCAAGGAGATTCTGCTACACTTAATTCGTATTAAGGGAATTTACGCCCACAAACCTTGTAGTTTGGTTATAATATAAAATGTTTATTGTTTGGTGACGTCACACTCACAATATAGTTAGCATTTATACGTCATAAGCTAGATTACGTCACCTTTTCCTGGTAAGGCAAACTTTCCCGCCGTGCTTTTTTTTATTGGTAAACAAACACCACTGCTTTGCACATGGATGCCTTGCCAAGATAGGACTACAAGAGCCGCATTGTTAGCATTGTATAATACTTAAACAAGGTACAAGGTAAGGTTTCTTTCGAAAGTGTACTTTTATCACACATAATTCATTTCCTCTTGAGTAAAATAAAATTCTTATACTTGCACTGTCTACTTAAGGCATAGGCCTAGTCGTATTATGCCTCATCGTTCCCCGCTACACAGTACATCAGTGGGCTAGCCCCACCCACACGCCCCACGCTACAGTACAGACGTTTGCTGGGCAACATAACGTGATTGCACCTTCCTTCCCAGGTGTTCATGTAACATTTGCATATTGTTATCTAACCAGTTGTGTTTATTCCTTTATGAAAATGTGTACCGCGTCATACTCATTTTCACAAAGCATTTGCATCCCCTCTTGGAAAGAGGGAATCGAAATATTGTCTCCATATCTTCACTAATTAATCACCGTAATTTAGCTTACACTTATGCATGGAGGGAGCACTTAAAATGTACAATAATCATTCACTACCCGACAAACCCCGAACTTTATTCATGCATTACATAAATAGTTTCATCTTCCTGACGTACGGTACTCCAACATCACTGGCGCATGGTAACAACCAACTGACTGCAGACCATTTCCGGTCACACCTTACTCTCCATAACGCAAAACCCCCTAATTCCATCACCACTGGTTATAATGTAATACATGCAAACACATACGATCCAACTAATGTTACGAAGTCCCAGAAAGAGCCATATGCAAACAATACTAATTATTACCTTCATCAGCATTTTCATTACCATCAAAAACATCATCTTTATTATCAACATCATCATCATTAATATCATCATCACCATCGTAATCCTTATTGTCACCATCATCATTATCATTGTTATCTCTATCTAAATTCAGAAAGAAGCTGCATGAGCATAATCTATCAAGTATCAAGTTACTCTCATTGTTATCATTATCATTATCATTGTTATTATTATTATTATTATTATTATTATTATTATTATTGTTGTTATTATTATTGTTATTACTATTATTATTATTATTATTATTATTATTATTTATATTATTATTGTTATTATTATTATTATCATTATTATTATTAATATTATTATTATTTATTATTATATTATTATTGTTTTATTATCTTATTATCACATAAATTAAAATTTAAAACATTTATTACAATTTTAAAGAGGTCGAATAATGAAGCTGCATGAGCATAATCTATCAAGTATCAAGTTACTCTCATTGTTATCATTATCATTGTTATTATTATTATTATTATTATTATTATTATTATTTTATTATTATTTATTATTATATTATTATTGTTTTATTGTCATATGATTATCACATAAATTAACATTTAAACATTTATTACAATTTTGATGATGTCCAATAATGAAAACAGTGGTAAATATTTAGACTTTGATGATTATATCTAATTTAACAGTGTTAACGGCTATCTTGATTTATATTATATGTATTTTTGAATTGTAGACTTTTTATGTGATACAAATACTAATAGCAACATACGTGTAGCTATAGGTTGAGCTGATTCATCAAAGGTTTCAATGGCATAGACTGTAGCATTCACATTTATAAGACCTTCATGAATGCCAGAGACCTTGTGTATTGCTTCAATGAATCCCGACTGTCGCCCGTACGATCCAGCTAATATTATAAAGTCCTAGAAAGAGGCATGTGCAAAAATTACTAATTGTTATTATCATTATCTTTATTTTTATCGCCGTCTACATCAACATTTTTATTATCAACACCACCACTATCTTCATTATCATCATCGTTATCATCATCACCATAATCATTATCATCATTACCATCATCATCGTCATCTTCATGATGATCATTGTTATCCCAGTATATCGTCAGAAAGAATATGCAAAAGGATTAACCTATCAAGTATCATAATCATCATGATTATTATCATTATGATTATTTTCATTATTATTATCATTATTATCATTACTACTACTATTGTAAGCATTATATTGTTTTTATTACTATTAATTACATAAACTGTACACATCATATTTGTAATGATGCCAAAATATGACAGAAGTAAATATCTGGAATACGTGTTTGAAGCTGTACACTCTGTCGTAGGATAAGTTGAAAATCCGGAAAGAAAAGAAGAATAATAATCAACAAAGTCTCAATCATTTACCTGAAAAAGAGTGATGTCTTTAGCAGGACTGGTACTTGAGCCAATAATGCCAATATTTTCGATACCATCATAGTCAATAGTATATATAAGATTTCTATCTTCACCAACAATATAAATCCTTTATGAAAAAAGGAAACAGTACGCTATGTTATTCACTGAAAGTCAACCTAAAAACACGTGCTTACGTATTTTAAATTCAATGCATTATTTTCTCACACACACACGCCAAAAAAATCAAAGAATTAAACTGTTTCAAATGTATATGTTGTTTTAAAAGGCATTAGCAATATGAACCAGGGAATATGGGAATTTTTACTCCTCTGATACTATGGTTCTGAAACTGTTAATAGTCAATGGTAGTCTGAGTGGGTCAAGCTCGCTAGTCAGAAGGTTCGCTATTCATAAGGTTTATTATTCATAAGGTTCGTTATTCATAACATTAGTTTACCCTATACCAGAGAATCGTTATTCAATTCAGTCATTCCATATGAATAAAAAAAAAACTCACCTTCTGACAGACAACTGCTGATATCTCTCTTGAAACTCAACGTATTGGAGAAATTCTGGTACCGTTAGATAGAGAAAAAGATATGCAAACCGATGATGTCCGGACTAGTGAGAATTATATTGGTCAAGTTACGTGACCTTGACATTTTGACCGAAAATATCACAAAAGTATATATCTCGATTTTTGTAAAATTCACACCTCGGTTAGGACACTAAGCCCACATGATACCCCTAAAATTTCATTGTGGGCAAATGAAATATATTGACTCTAGACTACATTTTGTTCCTAGGTATTGATATTTTCACAGAGTTTCCAGGAAATCTGCAAATATATTCTATGAAACTGGCACCATAGTATAGTGAAAATCAGGGGCCCCGTGACCATTTCTCTGGGACCAAGGTTTCACTCCTGATTTAGCATCACAAGGATATAAATAAGAAAATTGAACGAGGGAGAACCTCCAGAAAAAGGGCGGAGCATATTTTATCAAATCTATGATAATGACTCATAACTTCACTTATATCCAATAAAAAATGGAATATCTGGTGTCTAACTATATGTTATTGCGGTCACTGAGGCCAATGAGAAAGGTTTCGAAAACGTAAAATGGCAGCCATATTGAAACTCAAGATGGCAGCCTTAAAAATGGTCAAAAAAATAATATTTCAGCATAATTCCACATATCCTCTAAAGCAAATGTAAAATCGAATATTTTAGTATGTAATTCCACTTCTCTTTGAACAAAAACTGCTAAATTTGGTGTTTTAAGATATGCATGGTTTCATAAATCTAGAATAACAACCATTTTGAATTTCAAGATTGCCGCGATAAAAATAAAGACAAAATGGCAACAATTTCGTGTCTAATCACATGTTGTGTCTCTATATATATTTATTTTTGACAATTTTCATGGCAGCCATCTAAGTAGACACAAAACCATATAATTTGACACCAAATTTAGCGTTTTTCACCAAATAGAAGTGGAGTTACATGCCAAAATATTCAATTTTCAATGTTTTTTTATGGCGGCCATTTGAATTCCAAAATAGCTGCTATCCCAGATATATGAAACCATGTATATTGGACTCAAAGAGCCTAATAACATATGCTTAAACAGCAAATTTAGCATTTTTCATCAGAGAAGTGGAATTACAAACTAAAATATTCGATTTTTGAGGATATTTATGGTGGCCATCTTGAATTTAAAAACGACTACCATCCTAGTTTTTTTAAACTATATTTATTGTATTCAGAGATCCCAAATCATGTGATTAGATCCAAATTTACCATTTTCCATAAAGAAAATGTGGAATTATACTTAAAAATATTTTTTTTTACCATTTTTAAGGCGGCCATCTTAAGTGATGCAACAACTATAATTGTTTGTGAAACGCAATTAACTTATATACCAAAAGAAGCAATTTGAAAATTCAACGTTGTTTAACGGGAAGCCAATGAAGACACTTCAGGGCTGGTGTTATGTGTTGGGATCAGTGAAACAATACGAGCAGCAGAATTTTGGATTTTTTTGTAAATTGTGGTATCGGGTAGTGCAATAAAAAGTGAGTTGCAATAATCTAACTTACATGAAATGAAGGCATGGACTAAAACTTCGGCAGATTTATGTGAAAGAAACTTTCATATTCTCCAAAGATTACGTATAAAAAAGAAAGAAGATTTAATAAACAATAAAAAGGTTCGCTATTTATAATTAAAAAAAGGGGGTTGGCAATTCATAATATAAAAAAAAAAGTTCACTAGTTAATAAATCAATAAAAAAAAAAAGCTAATTATAGTTTGAAAACAAAAATGGTTTACTGCTCATTACAATAAGAGTGAAAGATTGTCATAGTCCTGCATTTCGCCAATTTGACCCCTACATAGCGCCACTCCCGTGCACTATGCCCGGCAAAATTTTTGCCATTAAACCACCACCTTCATTATTGTCATTCTTTTAGTTCTTTTGTTTTTAAATGTATTTTTTTATGAATAATGTCAATAAATAAAGTGTACATAATCAATTATAATTATACGCTTTTTCATTTCACGTAAAATGAAAACTATAGTACTTCTCCAAATCTCCAAAGATTACGTATAAAAAAGAAAGAAGATTTAATAAACAATAAAAAGGTTCGCTATTTATAATTAAAAAAAGGGGGTTGGCAATTCATAATATAAAAAAAAAGTTCACTAGTTAATAAATCAATAAAAAAAAAAAGCTAATTATAGTTTGAAAACAAAAATGGTTTACTGCTCATTACAATAAGAGTGAAAGATTGTCATAGTCCTGCATTTCGCCAATTTGACCCCTACATAGCGCCACTCCCGTGCACTATGCCCGGCAAAATTTTTGCCATTAAACCACCACCTTCATTATTGTCATTCTTTTAGTTCTTTTGTTTTTAAATGTAATTTTTTATGAATAATGTCAATAAATAAAGTGTACATAATCAATTATAATTATACGCTTTTTCATTTCACGTAAAATGAAAACTATAGTACTTGCAAGAAGAAAAAATACACGTTATTGTACTACGTAACATCAGTACTAAGAAAATAATTATTTTCTTATTTGCATAGCACACTCATTATTGGGTTTGTGCACTCTTGTATTCATAATCAGTGTACCACGTCACACAAGACTGACCCAAGCTATGTTTGAGTCAGTGGTGTGTTTCATTCTTAAAAACCCTGAGCTGCACTGATGAGATCTAACAAGATCGAAACGGTACTGTCTGCAGATTGGAATATTTACGCTCCTTACATTGTACTATCAAGGTAGTACATTGTTTTGTAGAGCACTCTTATTTTAAGATGGTGCATTGTTTATGTTTACTATTTTGCAACTTGCATAGCACACTCATTATTGGGTTTGTGCACTCTTGTATTCATAATCAGTGTACCACGTCACACAAGACTGACCCAAGCTATGTTTGAGTTAGTGGTGTGTTTCATTCTTAAAATCCTGAGCTGCACTGATGAGACTGTCTCTTATACACATCTAGATGTGTATAAGAGACAGGTATAATATTACTCCGGGAAAAATATTAGATTTAGGCATATCAAAATATTTTTTTTGTTTTCCATCCTTTGAATTAATATGCAGTGCATATTATCTTAATGTATTTTTTTCTGCATGCCTGTGTCGGTCTTATTAGTACAACTTTCTTGACTTTGACCAGATACTTCGTAACTTTTTATTCAGGAAACAAGCGAAGGGAAAAGGGGTGGTGAGCATTGATATGAAGAAGAGTATAATACTTCACATGACTCTCAAGGTAGACCTTGTAAACAACTGCTTCAAGTGTGGTTTTAAATTATATTTAATAGTTACAGTTATTAATTCTTAATATTTTACGGGTTGTTTAAATATAGACCTTATTTTTATATTTTATAAATTTTTATAATTACATTTTAAAAGCTTCGGATATTTAAGAAAATTCCGTTTGTTTACTTCCTATTATTTAAAGAGTTATTTTAAAAACGCATTACAATTAAATGTGTACTAGCGTTTGGGGTGTTTTTTTTTTATTATGAATAGCGGACCTTTTTTTATTATGACTAGTGAACCCTTTTTTCTATGACTTGCGACATCTTTTATTTATTATGACAAGCGAAATTCTTTTTTTTTTATTACGAATAGCGAACCTTTTTTTTTATTATGAATAACGAACCTCTTTTTAACATTATGAATAGAGAACCTCTTTTTTAATTATGAATAGCGAACCTCTTTTTAAAAATTATGAATAGCGAACCTTATGACTAACGGTCCTATTTTTCTATTGTAAATAACGAACTCCTTTCTTGATTATGAGTAATGAACCATTTATTATGACTAGCGAACCTGTTATTCTATTATAATTAGCGAACCTTATAAATAATGAGCTTTATGAATAGTGAACTTTAAAAAAAAATATGAATAGTGAACCTTATAAACAATTGTATTTATAACTAGCGGACGTTAGGAAAAGAGGACCTTATAAGTAGAGAACTTTATGACTAGCGAGTGAACCTCGTCTGGGTGAATTGCCATTAAAAACGATCCTCTGCGCATACATCATCGCACTGCGTTCCCCATTAAATCGTGTCGGCCTCTCCTCTAAGAACATCGGTGTAGAGTATGTGCAAGGGCTTAGAGTGAACACAAGTGTGTGCTACTGACATCCGATTTCACAGAAGTCCTTGATGACTTGATACTACCAATCGAACTGTTGGCTCGAACCAGCGCAGTTTTTAAGACTGTAATCATAATGCCTTTGGATCCAAGTGAAAGTATTTCAAGATATCATTGTATAATTATCATAAAATTAAATGTATTTTATTTTTTTAATTGTAATAATATACAGTACTACCTTCTTTGGGCGTGATCAAGAGTTATCCCTGATGGATCCAGCAGGTTTGTGTTTATAAGATCATGACGATTTGTACCACCCAGATTGCAGCTCACAAGTTTTGTCGGTGATGTCTTCTCAGTCCAAAATATCAATCTAATAAATAGCGTTTTATGAACAATACATATTATTATAGTGTTGGTTCTTTAAAAAAAAAAGCACATGTTTTGTGTATTGGATTTGACAATTGAGGGCTAGAAGGAAATAAAATGAAAACAAAGTAATACCAGCAAGACTTGAAGTTGTCGAACACTAAGCGACTTAAGGCCAACTCAGACAGCGTCGGCCGACGCAGCCCGACGCGATTTGTTGTCGCGTCGGGTCTGTGTGAGTTGAACGCAGACGCGATTGTGTGCGTCGGGGGCAGTCGCGTAGTAGAATATTAAACGTGTTTAATATTTCTCACGACGGCTTAAGACTGTCCCCGACGATAAATCGGGTCGGGCTGCGTCGGCCGACGCTGTCTGAGTTGGCCTTTACAGTACAAATTGAAATGTAAATCAACCACTAGTGTAGGCATACACAATCATTATTAGAACTTAGAGTCATTGATACTTTTATAAAGTTTTCTTTATGTAGATTCAGAAAAAGACATGCTGCATTTCTGGCCGTGAAAACAGGCTGAGCCTGTTTGTGTTTGAGGAAACGTGAAATAAAAGAGTTAACAGGTGGATTATTGTATGTTTATATCATTTATTTGGTATGACCTATCCAAATAGGGTGTGGTTTCGGAAACTCTCTCTTTGAACATCTCATGGGACCACTCCTTCCGGAGTGGAAGGAGCAGAATTGTGAAGTTAAATGAGACTTACATGTAAGTTGAAATTTGACTGGAATTATGTTCCCTCCTTTTTCCAGAAGTAGTGGTAACATGCTCTCACAACAGTTGACTCCCGTTCCATAAAGCCATGGAGTGGCTTGGGACATGGTCTTTTGGATTTTGTTATTTATTGAGACAAAAATTCAATATTTCCTCAAGTCTTTAAATATGATTATACGCATGCGTCGCATCTCATGTTACCACTACTTCCGGAGAAGGAGGGAACACAATTCCAGTCAAATTTCAACTTACAAGTAAGTCTCATTTAACTTCCCAATTATAATTGACACAAATCGGGAAAATAAACGATCCTATTATTAGTCGCAACAAATGAAAGTGATTCGTGAGCACTAGTGAAAATAAGTGGGGTTTTTTTTCTGTACCAGAAGATGTGGTAGAGGCCGGAAGCTTGAGTGTTGGATTTAACGATGAAGCGCATGATAACATTAGCTACGGTAGGGCCGTAGTTTTGACTAAAGGCAGGCTCATGTTGACACGGAACTCAACTCAACTCGTCGACATGAGCGCTCCGCGCAACTGAAAGTAACTGAACGGAACTGACTGCAAGTGAAAGGATCTGGCAGTCGCGCATATTTGTCGACATGAGTCAAGTTGAGTTGAGTTTAGTTTCTTTCATTTGCCCATGTTCAACATTTTGCGGAACTGAAAGGAACTGAAAAAAGCGCGAAAAAATATTGATTCGGAACTCAAAGGAAACTGAAAACGTTAATCTTGATATTATCCGTAATCAAGATGCATTAACTGAAAAAAACATTGTATTACAATGTTTTGTTAATGGCAGATGACTTATTCTTTGTTTTAAGTAAATATAGGCCAAGGCCAGGTATTTAATCTAAAGGAATACGTTCGTATTTATTACCATGGTAGGCCTATTACAATAAAAATATTAAAACAAGACAGAGGTACATTTTAGTCTATGGCTAAATTTGGCAGTCTAGAACAATTACTGTAGCATAGAACATAGTAGACCTATTTTTCCGCACTTGCTTCTAGTCTGGGGCCTATTTTCAAAATCAAAATATTCTATTTTATGCCGCCTGGACCAGCCTAGAGCATTCATTGATTAATTTCAAAATCGCCCATTTTGACGAAGGCAATGATTTTGAAGGCAATTTGATTCAACTTAAGAGAGATCGCCCATGTCTATATGACACCAGTTCTAACCCAGCAAACATGAAACGTTCTTATAACCTTCGCGAACGTTGTGCTTTGGAATGTCACATAATAACGTTCACACAAGTTGTAAAAACGTTCAAATGTTGTGACGTTGTGAAATTAGGTTATAAGTACCCCATAAGTACGTACATATGGTTCTACAAAATAACGTTTTCATCACCAAACTGTAACGTTATTACAACGTTCTTAGAACGTAATATTGTTAGCTGGGAAGTCATATACCTGTCTCTTATACACATCTAGATGTGTATAAGAGACAGCAATTATATTATGTAACTTGATGTAATGAATCGTCAGGGAGGATATTTAAACCACTAAAAAAAAAAAACCAAAAAAAAAAACCAAAAAAAAAATAATAATAATAATAATAATAATAATAATAATAATAATAATAATAATAATAATAATAATATAATAATAATAATAATAATAATAATAATAATAATAATAATAATAATAATAATAATAATAATAATAAAAGATGGATAGACCTATGCCTACAGCATATACTTACCATCCTAGCTAGCCTAGTCTAGGCCTAGTGTAGAATATGCACAAATAAAGACCTAGACAACAAACTGGCATGCAGATTTCACTTCCAAAATCCAATTTTTACAAACTTTAAATAATCCAGTAATTCTTCAACTTGGGAGTTTGCATTGTTTTTGAAGTTTCGTAAGTGTAACATGCAGTAGAACATAATCTAGGCCTAGGTCATAAATGCTAAATTCCTGTTTCAGAAAGAAAGTCCCTGCAGTGGCAGCTCTAGGATATATCTTCTCGGGGACAGGGGACTTGAGCTCGTAGGCTCGAGCTGGGAGAAGGGGTTGAGAGGGTGTTTCACTCCAAAATGAGATTTTTCAACCTCTAGATGGCCAAAAATGGCACTCTCAGACTGTGACAGACATGTGTTGGCTTGGTGTGGGCCTATTTTTATATGCTTTGTGGTCTGACTGCCCGACGAGCTCTGTCCGGCGGGGGGAGGCTTGACCTGTCCGGTGGTGGGCTTAAGCGTTTTTTGTTTTTTTTGGTTTTTTTTTGCAATTATATTATGTAACTTGATGTAATGAATCGTCAGGGAGGATATTTAAACCACTAAAAAAAAAAACATTTTTATGTTGTTCACGGTAGGAAAAATCTGTTAACTTTTGCCGTAAGAAACCGTACTTGAAAAACAAATAGTTTAACGGTATCAATAAGGTATATCGTATTTATTCATACAAAAACGCAGAGTTTGTGAACAGTCAATTACATATAGTGATTATAATTCCTCAGGCAATAATTATGTGAATACCTATACACAACTAGTAACACTAACTTTTTATGTATTGAATTTTAACCGTAACAACTTTTATTTTTAATAGGGTTGTTGCATACATATATAATGAAGTACAACCAAAAAGTTATAGATTGCTATACCACAGTCTAAGCAGTTTGTTGGTTAAATTTAGTACTCTCACTCTTAGGAACATAGAAAAATCCAGACAGTATAAAGTAAGGAGTCATGCAAGCATAAACAGCTTACTAAGGAATAAACAGCTAAGAAATAACCAGCTTAAAAAAAATGTTTACCAAAAATAACGGGGCAGTAGTGCACCTGTGGAATGTAATTCCAAATGTGCTAGATTATTAAAAAATGTAGAGCTTAATACAATAGGAGCTACAGGTAATTTTAAACTTTTGAATGTAGTTTGAATTAAAATGCGCCTGAATAAATTTGTAATATTGGTATGCCTGAATAAATTTATAATATTGGTGTGTGTTATTTATAAATTGTGAGACAATATTAACTGTAACTTTGTTTCCTTTATTTCCAGCCAACAATATAATATTGAGAGCACAATTAGGCCTATGTGAGCTGAGCTCTACTCTATTGTATTTGTACGTGCGTCTTAACGTACAGGCTCTCCGATCCCCCTGGCACCCATGAGTGTGTAGTCTATTAGCTCTCTACTCGCCTGATCTTGTCTATTAATCGTTTTCCCCGCTTGTTTGATACGCGCTCAATTAGCTTTAGTATGCGCGTAAACAACGTACCTAGATGGACCTGAATAAATAAATGAATGTTAATAATAAATAATAATAACAACATAATTGTAGACATAAAAATAGGGTACATAGGGCCTAGGCCCTAGGTTTTTATTGCAAATACACACCATTATACAGTTAAAAGGCACAGGGGATCACCAGATTTACATACAATAAATTAAAATAATATCAAAATAATCTTACTTACAGATATCATCCATGATGATATCTGGTAAAATATTTCAAGCAATGTTTTTGGGATCCGAGAAAGATGTCTCACGGAAGCTGAGCTGACAGTGATGATAAACTGGACAATCTTAATCTAGTCGAGGCTAGGCATAGGCCTAGGCAAGGAATGAGTGGACAAAATTATCAGCTTCTCCAAACGTCTTTAATGTACGGGACGGAACGCAGAAATTACGCTAACCATCATTCTATTTTTATTCACATAGGCCTATCCATTTAATCAACTATTATCTAATTAAACTGATTGTATCAACAAATTGCAAATTATAGGCAGGCACTGCATATAGCGTCCCAAACTTTCGAATCGACGTATCGAAAAGGAATTAAATGTATGTACTGCGCATGCCTGGATTACACAGAGCAAAGGGGAGCTTTGCTCTGTGTAACCCAGTCATGCGCAGTACATACATTTTTGGACTTGGATCCTTTTCGATCCGTCGATTAGAAAGTATGGGAGGCTGCATGCAGCGTATTCGCAAATAATTGACAAAACAAAATGGCTGCATAGTTACCTCGATAATCCAGGCTGCTGCTGCGTAATCCAGGCTGCTTCGGATTGTGGCAGTATGGGTTTTCGTAAAAAACATGTTTTCATCCAGTTTTTGAATTTTGTTAGCCTACGATTATTTTTTTACTTCAATGTGGGTAAATATTAATTATATTAACGCAAATGTTGTTGCTAAACTGACAAATCGGCCATATTTTTTGGTCACGTGCATAACCCACACAAAAAAATTCTATAGAATTCTATAAAAAAAAAACAACTATAGAATGTCTATAGCATAATTGTTTAGAAAATCTATAGAAATAACTATAGAAGCCCACTATAAAAAGTCTATTAAAAATCTATTAAAACTATATTAAAAATCTATCAAAACTCTATTAAAAATCTATTAAAACTATATTAAAAATCTATTAAAATATATAAAAAACTATTTAAAAAATCTATAAAAACTCTATAAAAATATATTAAAACTATTAAAAGACTTAAAAAACTATAAAAATTATATAAAAACTATGGAAATTCTATTAAAAATCTAAAGAAAGTCTATGAAAATCTTATATAAAAAAGAAACCTTTAAAAAATTATAGAAAATCTATAAACAATTTTATAAAAACCACTTATAAATCTATAAACATTTTATAGAAAAAAATCTATAAAAATACATTAATTTTAATATGCGAATAGAAATTATATACAATTGTATAGAAAGTGTATATAAATTAACGATTTTATATAGAAAATCTGTGTATTCTATTTTTTTTTAAATGTGGGTGTTGTGTGTTTTTGGACAATTCAATTGGTCTTCAACTTCAACTGGCCCCAATTCCAATTGGTTTGCAATGGTCCCATTTCCAATTGGTAACAATGGCTTTAATCAACTTCTGCAGACTTACAAAATACACTGAGTTCATATACAAACCATAATTTCTTTAATTTAAAACTCCAACAAACATCATACGGTAGGGACATTACTTTCCTAGGGTCTCATTTACTAGCATACCCCTTCACATATTATCGTTTTGCTAATGTCTTACTGCTAAACATACTTTACGTCAAATTCAAGTCTATTCTACAGTTCTTTGCTTTACAGTCCGGTTTAAATAAGCATTTTTTGTAATATAGTCCTATTACAAGAGTTTATTATATAAAACAATATTCAAGAACCATTTGTGTTACAGGTGTGCATAAACCAGCATTCTTTGTAATAGTGCACCAGCAACTTCCATAACCGTGCCTTTTCTTGTCCTATGGTACCAAGCTAAATTAGTATGAATTATGCCGTTGAACAAATCTAGTTTAAAATATTGAATCACTGTGACTTGTACTAACATTTTGCGGCATTTCACTCTTGCTGAAAGATATAAAACAAACAAAATCTTTAAAAAGAATAATAATGGTAAACTTATACAGTATATAGAGCGCATATGACAGAAACCGCTATTAAATGTATTACATCCCTTTATTATTGTATTAAAATAGGAGTAATATACATATATGTAGCTAATGACAGACTAGCAGCTACTTCTTTTAATCAAAAGAAAATTATTTTTTTTTAGTTTTTAAAACAGCTTAGCCTACATTACAATTTCAATATCCCTTAAGGCCTATATAGGCCTAATATATACACATTAAATGTGATTGTTTGATTAAACGCTATCGTGTAAACTACAGCATCATGTATAGCATGTTGTTAATAATTAATAGTACAGGACAGTAAAAATAAAACGTCAACAAAACATTATATTCACCTTTAGAATGTCAGGTAATTTTCTGTTCCTTCACAGATACGTCTTCAAACAAACATTAATGATTTCCTACTACAATGATTGAGTTGACTGGATTGAGTTTTCAATTACAGTAGTTACCGATATTTGAATATCCTGAAATAAAGTCACCATTTATGCTGTTAGTATAAGCCTTTTGATTACATGGCCTAGAGAGTTGTTAAGTGAATATGTGAGGGATAAATTTAGGGACTACAGCCCCGCTCCCCCTCCCAAATAAAGTTCCCGTAAGGCTACCAATGTATTATCGGTTCCAGGAATTTTTCATAGAGTTTGAATAGATTTTATATATACATTCTATACATAATTTTTTTATAAATATAATTTTCAAAATAATTTTTTTATAAATATAATTTTTAAAATAATTTTTAATATTTCATTTACAGATAAACACTTCCATACCGTTCGTATACATTTCATATATACTTTCTATAGAGAAACAATTTTACAGATTATAAACGTTTCCATAGAGTTTTTATATATATATATATTATATAGACTATTAAAAGTTAGTTTTTAAAATGACTGTGTTTAGAATATTATACAGTTCTACAGAATATACTATAAATAAATAAATTTATATTGAAATTCCATATATATTATACTCTATATAGATTTTATATGTTCCTATTGAGATAATCCATATAAAATTGTTATAATACATTAAAAAAAATACAGGTAAGGACTATATTTTTTTAATAGAATAAATACAGAAATTTTATAGTTTTATTATAGAGAACTTGTCCTATCATTTGTATAGAATATTCTATAGAATTTATATAGAATATGCAAGATATAAAACATGTTGGTAGGACTGGTCAGACACGAATGTGTCAATTAAATATTGAATGAAACAAAAAGAAAATGAAAAACATAGAAATTACATTAAATATGTGTATATAGGATGTTATAGAATTCTATAGAGACTAGTTCCTCTATAAAACAATTTTATAGAAAATGTTAATTTCTGTAGAAATAGAAGGTCTAAAAAGTTCGATAGAATTTTAATGTATGGGAACTTAACGCTGATTAACGAATTCTGGTTACGTTAGTTTTCGTTGTCAACGAAGTCTATTTTACGAACCAGTCGAATGAAAATATTACTCAACGAAATGAACCAGTCGAATAAGCCCAATTGGTTCTTGCCAGTTGTTTACTTTTTGTGCTGGAAAACTTTTTGCATGTGTTTGAATGTGATGCTGGTGAGTGGTTTTGTGCCTAGCCTAGGCTATACGTATTTGGCACAATAAAAAAAAGACATCGATGCTTTATTTTATTTGACATATAGCGTGCTTCTGCGTACCAGAGTAAATACTATTATCTGTACGTTAAATTTTAGGCCAGCTTAATTAAGCCAGGTAGGCCTAGGCCATTTTTTTCACTTTGGCCCTAAAGCTTAGTTTAGTTACCGGCGGCACTTGTCTGCTCTGAGCATCTTTTGTGTGGTCTTCTATCTAGGCCTAGTCTTTTGGGCCAAGCAAGGGGGTCTTGAGCTGCAATGTTAGTGTTTGGTGAAGTACTTAGGTGCATTAGCGCCACATTATATATTACCTAATTACTTTTATAATGAGGAGACTATCCACAGCAATTTAGCATGGACAATGAAAGGTACAGACATTCTCAGTAGGGCTGATTCTTTTAAAAACTTGTGGTCTAGGGGCCTAGTGCTTTATGGCATGGAAGATAAATAATAAATAAGTCAATTCCGACATCATATAATATATTTATTGATATTAATTCATTAAATTTTGATTCCACTTAATAAATGTATTTTTTGTTAAGTGAGGTAAACAATAGGTGCTAAGAACGAATAATACGGCCAAGTAATGACTTGTAGTGAAGAGTTGGTTCCATTGTTAAGCGATGGGTGTAGCCGTATTGAACAATGGGAGTTCTATAAACGCGTTTTATCCATTGTTAGATTTAAATGCTAGCTCTTATAAGATATATAATAATGTTATTCCATTGTTTATGATTAGGCCTAAGCGTACACATTCTATAAAAATTACACATAGGCCTGTTGCGCGACAAAAACAAAATCCCACCGGGATGCAATGTCTGTCCATCCCGGCGGGATCCCGACGGGATATTTCCATCCCGGCGGGATCCCGAAATTTCTGAAACATCCCGATTGAATCCCGATTTAAAAAAAAAAATCCCGGCCATCCCGAAATTGCGAAAAAAAATCCCGCTCATCCCGGAATTGCGGAAAAAAATCCCGGCGGGATCCCACCGGGATGGCCGTATCCCGCCGGGACACGGCCATCCCGTCGGGATCGCGGAATTATTTTTGGTGGGGTTGAAATAATAATGTTAAGTATATTTTGTTTTAAACCTTCTTTCTTTAATTTAAATATAAGAAACTGATGATCAAATTGAATCAATGGCTCTTTTTAAATCAATAAAGGCAACATATACTCTTCCTCGTTTTTTTGATAAATATTTATGAATTATTGTGTTTAAAATAAAAACATTATCCATGGCCCGATGACCCTTCCTGAAACCTGCTTGTTCCTGATGAAATAAATTATTATCTTCTGCCCAATTATTTAATCTAATATTTATTATATAAAGTAAAACCTTACCAAGTAGTGGAATCAATGAAATGCCCCTATATTTACTGGGATTATTTTTGTTACCCTTTTTGTAAATCGGAATAATGAGACTTGTTGCCCATTGGGTAGAATATATTCCCTTTTTAAATATCACGTTATAAAGTTTTGTAATTAAATCAATTTTAAAATCTGGTGAGTGGATAAAAATTTCAATGATTAATCCATCAATTCCTGGTGCCTTTCTTCTCTTTTGTAATTTAAAAGCTTGTTGTACTTCAACGGATATTTTTTATTTGAATTGTTTAAGTTTCTATTAAATTCCGCTTGAAAATTTTCAGTTTGTAAATGATCATTGTTATTAATATTAACGTTTTCAAATAAAGTTTTAAAATGTTCGAAGAATAAGCTAATTGGAATTTCATTGGATGAATCATAACGTTTTATAGTTTAGACCAAAACAATCTCCCATTATCGTGGTTTAAAGATTTAATAAATTCGTTTTGAGCATTTTTTTATAAGACTTTTTTTTAGATCTAAGTATTTTTTTGTAATCTTTTTTCATTTTATTATAAAAATTAAACATGCATAGAGTACAATCTTTTCTAAATATATTTAAAATTTGTCCGAAACGTCTTTTTAATACCAGGCACTCTTTATCGAACCACGTATTGTTGTTTTTGACATTCTGTTTTTTATCTGGGCCAAGATTGGAAATACCTTTACATACGTGATCAAATAAATTGCAAAATGAAGAAGCGGCACTATAATAGTTTCTTTCAGGTCATTAATTAAGCGATGATTCCACCTTAAATTGAAAGTACGAAAATATGCATAAGACCAATCAAAACGCTTTTGCTTATTAACAGTAACAGATGCGATTTGATTATTATTCTGCGGTGTGATATCAAATAAAATTTGAAAAACAATAGGCATATGATCTGATTCAATTCGATCATCAACATAAGCATCAATAACATTTTTAAAATTCTCATATAGAGTCATAATATAATCAACAACGCTTCTGCCTTGATGACTAATAAAAGTAAATTGCTTAGTATGATTGGAATTTAATCTGCCATTTATAATTCTTAATCCATGACTCTTTACAAAAGTCTAGTAATTATCTACCATAGGCATTAATAATCAAATCATCACTAATTCTAGGTTCTATAAAATCTTTAAGTAATTAAAAGACACCTCAGAAGTCGGGAAAACTCATTTCCCGCCTTCTGGGAATCATAATTTTCACGGAGGAAACCCCCGGACCCCCCTTTCTTTTTTGGATTTATGGATTCATAGGAAAAAATCGTATGCAACTACTCAATTTTGTTTATGTCTGTATACACACATAAGGCCTATCGACTGTAATAACAATGCGATAAATTTACCTGAACGTTTTCAAGACTGAAAACCTTGAATTTTGAAGAACAAAGTCATTAGAAACCTAGCTCAAAAGTCGAGAAAGGCCATTCTAGAAATCAAATTTCCCCGGGGGAGAACCTCCGGATCCCCTTTCCTTTTTGGGTAAAATGTTGACCCCCCATACTTTAGGTTTTTCCAGATCTGCATGATTCATATTCCCATTCACCTTATAAGTGCCCCCAACCCAACACTTTGAAAAACGTTCCGCCGGCCGTGTACCAGAATTAGAGAATTAAGTTTCTTAAGACCACAAAGGCAAAAGAAATCATTTCATCCTTCCAGGTTATTATAGACTTATTATTACTATAAAAAAAAAAAACACCTGTACTTAAAATAAAATGACAATTATTTTAAACAAAGTTGCTGCGATTTAAATGTATGCAGTATATTCTATTTCTTCAGGAAGCTAATCAAACCATTTTTGATAAGTTCAAATCATTCCTTCTTGCCAAGATACAGCTCCAGCTGTGCTGTTGAAATAATACATAAGCTGGATCCTCTTTGTTTTTTTTTTTTTTTTTGGTTGCCGTCCGGCATTGTTACTGTGCGGCAGACCAGCTGATTTAAGGAGATTTTCTTGCTGCCTCCATGCACCTTGTGTGTTGATTGTAGTATGCAATCTGGAGAGTGAGCCATCTGGGTCGGCAGAGGCAGATAAATAACGATGGCGAGTAAGACCATACTGAAATATAATAAGTAGAGTCTGTTGTATAATGTTCTGCTCTGTATAACAACTCATCACATGGTGTCAGGAGAAACTTGGTTGCCTCCGCCTGAGTTACAACCCATTAATGAAAACTGTGCGTGCCTTGTGAAGCTAGCCTAAGAGAGATCAACGCTAGGCCTCCTCGCTCCCACAGTGAAGATTCAGACTGCTTGACGTACAGATATTTTATTAATTTAGTGGCGTGTGTTGGTGAATGGTTCGCCCTGTTACACGGTTCAGTCGATCTCGCGCTGGACTGTGTTGCAAATTAGCTAACACATCGTTGCTGTTATACGGTTCTTAACTCAAAAGTCCGGCACTAGCACGAGCTTATAAAACACAAAAACAAAAATGGATAGGGACAGGAAGCTACATGAACTGGAATAGTCCCGATCTGGCGAAGGAGTTTAAACGGTTTAAGCAACATTGCGTGTTTATGTTCAAGGGTCCCCTTAGCGACAAGTCTGATTTTCAGATTTTCATTTATAGGGGATAGAGGAAGAGAAATCTACCATACCTTCCAATGGGAACCAGCAAAAGAACCTACCGAAAATTGCCCAGCCGTGCCAGCCGAGAATGAGTTGCTTGAGGGTGTGTATAAGAAATTTGAAAAGTATGTCGCCCCAAAGCGCAATAAAAGCCACAGTGGAATTCAATAGCAGAATCCAAAATGGACCTTAGGGTTTTGGTCGCCTACTGCAACTATACAGACATGCAACGCATGCTGCGTGATGCAATAGTGATGTGGGCTAAAGACCCGAAAGTACAAGAAAAATGTTTAGAGGAAAGGGATGACCTCACCCTAGACAAAGCTATCAAAATAAGGCAGAATGTAGAGATGTCTAAGAAAAGCTTGAGTGCCATAAGTGCACAAACAACAACTGATGTACAAGTAGTGAAGAAAAATACACCGCCTCGGCAAAAATCACAAATAACCTGTAAGCGATGCGGTAAACTACACGCCTTGCGGGCATGTCCTGCATGAGGGACAACTTGCTCCCGGTGTAAAGGGAAAACCATTGAGCAAAGTTTTATCGAAGTAAATCAACAGTTGATGAGATCGTTGAAGCAGACACTAATATCGATGATGAATATTTTGTAAATGTTTTGGGTCTCCAGAAACAAGAAACAAACAACTGGATGCTCAACCTTCAGGTGTTGCCAGAAAAAGTGCAGCCTATAATTGGATTACCAACATGCGAGAGATTGAACCTTATTAAGAGAATATATATCACTAACACTGACACTGATTATCATGAACTTTTCACTGGACTAGGCTGCCCGCCTGGACATCATCACATCACAATCAACAAGGACCAGATACCAGTTCAACATGCATGTCGAAATGTGCCATTTCCACTACAACCAAAGCTTAAAGCTGAGATGCAAAAAATGGAGACTCAGGGAGTCATAAAAAATGTAACTAAGCCGACTGATTGGGTTTCATCATTGGCTATAGTAGATAAAAAAAAATGGGAAACTACGTGTGTGTTTGGATCCAAGGGATTTGAATAGAGCAATCAAGAGGGAACACTACAAGATGCCTTCAAGGGCAGAAATTACTGCACGGTTTTCAGGAGCAAAAATATTTAGTAAACTTGACTCATCAAGTGGATTTTGGCAAATCCAACTGGATGAAGATAGCTCCAAGTTATGTACTTTCATCACTCCATTTGGTAGGTACAGATTCTTGCGCCTACCTCTTGGAATCAGCAGTACTCCAAAGGTATATCACAAATTGGTTCATAATCTGTTTGCAGAGATTCCTGGTGTAAACACTATGATGGACGACATTATAGTATGGGGATCAACTAAAGCTGAACATGATGAGCGCTTAAAAAGGTTTTGAACATAGTGAAAAATAACAACTTAAAACTCAATAAAGCAAAGTGTGTATTTGGAGTTCAGCCTGACCCACAAAATATATCAGCTATACAGAACATGGGAAGACCGCAGAACAAGACAGATGTACATAGATTTTTGGGAATAGTGAACTACATGGGCAAGTTTATCCCAGACCTATCTTCAAAATCAGCACCACTTCGAATCTTAACAAATTAAAGAAATCAATGGATGTGGCAAGATGCACAAGAAAAAGTTTGGCAGCTGCTAAAAGTAGCTCTTGTCACAGAGCCAGTTTTGCGTTTCTATGACCCAACAAAGTCTATTGAAGTCTCTTCAGATGCTTCACGGGATGGTCTAGGTGCCGTACTCTTACAACAGTATAACAGAACCTGGGGTCCTGTGGCGTAAGCTTCAAGGGCAATGTCGGAAGCAGAGACCAGATATGCCCAAATTGATAGTGAGTCCTCACTACTCCCAATCCAATAGACTGGCTGAAGGAGCAGTAAAGATAGTAAAAATATTGAATAAAAAAGCAGTTCACAGCAATCAAGATACCATGAATGCCCTGCAATTATACCGTAGCACCCCTCTTGAATGTGGAAAATCTCCAGCAGAGCTACTCTACAACTGGAGGTTGAAAACGAACTTGCCAATGGCAGATAACTTCGACACCTCGACACGAAAGCATTCGTAGCAAGGAAGAGCGGGGTAAAGAAAAAGCAGTAGAATTATCATATGAAGAGAGTAGGTTCACATGCTTTACCAGAGTTGGCAGTTGGAACACGAGTTCAACTATGGGACACTTTAAAGAATGCCTTGTCTCAAACTGGATGGATAAAATCCATACTACAAAATCGCTCATATCTTGTGCAGACAGAAAAGGGAGTTTTCCGAAGGAACAGACAAATGATACGGAGAGAACCTGGGTACAATACCGACATTGTACCAAACTATTCATCAGTACCTTGTGAAAGATTAGAATCGGAAGATGAAGATGTCCATTCACAAGCCAATGTAAATAATAATTATGATAATGATGGCGATAGAGATAATACTCATGCAGAAGATATATATGTCCCACAACGTAGTATCCCAATAAAAAAAAAACCAACTAAAAAAAAAAAACAAAAAACAAAAAAAAACAGACTCAGACTATTTGGAGACAATTGCTAAGTCAATATCTGAGACAATTGTTTTCCCTCAACAGGTGGAGGAAGAAGATGACCTTTTTGGCCGATATGTAGCTCCCAAATTAAAAATAAAAAATAAGTAAGCTGAGGAAATTGAATGTCATTCAAACAATCAACCAAACAATTTTCCAGGCAGAAATGGACGAGCAGGCGAACACCAGTAGGTCATATATAGACCTATTGACATCAACTGCACATCCTTTTGAATAAAAGAGGTTTATAACAATACATTACAAAATGAAATATAAATAATTTGCATGATTTAAAATAATGTACTGACATTCAAATATTCATCTTTAAGAACGTCATAAATTACTTCGCACGTTTCAGGAACAATGTGTGTCAATTGTTGTCGAGCCCAAGCGGAAAGAGTAATGATAATCTTTTGAAAGTTTCACTAGCAAACAAAAAATATAATGCTGTATTATTTAGGCCAGAGAGTGATGTTATGTAACTGTATGTTAATATGTATTTATTAAATTAAATGTTTACAAATGTTAATTAACAATGGCCATTGATTTAGTCATCTACTTATGAACTGAGGGGAAATATGGAACGAAATGAAAATTGAACTCCAAAACCTGCTGTTGAATACTGTACACCCTTACTTGTTCACCCAGTGAGACACATTTATGAAAATTTCTGTCTTGACGTTGACTGTGCGGCCCAATTTTCTCCACGATATTGTGGAACTGGGAAGGTGACATTCGAAAAAAAGTTTCGATAGCTTTCGGTGTCATTTAGTCTTAATTCTTCGATTAAATTGAAATAGAAGCCCTGCCCGTCGTGTTCGTTGAGCCAAGGTCGTCTCCAGTAGTTGCGGACTTTCTTACTTCTCTCTTCAATTGCGCAATAAGTCACGATGGCAGCCCGTCTCTTTCTTGTAACTTGACAAAGAATGTTAATTTTGTCTCTATTGGAAAGGTTAACCTGTATGGGAAATACATGTTAAATAAAACATCTTTAACAAACGAAGCCTAATGTAAAATTTCAATAAAAAAATATATATATTAAAAGCAGATTAAATTTTTATTTTACATCCAAGAAATTTAATCGCAACTTACAAAAGTGAAAGTAGGATAATAAAAAATAAGCCTACTATCCTATTTCCTAATTGGGCCGAAGTCTATGTGGGTCTTTGCATATATACAAATTACTTGTGGTGCTAAGCCTGAATTTGTTTAATAATAATACACCTAGCTACCACGGTTGTCATACGTACAATAATATGGACAGTTCACAATCTAAATTTTGTCCTCTACTTATCGTCGGTATAATTGTCAAGTGCGCAGACGAAATAAATTGGAAATGTGATATAATCAGCTGGCCAATTACATAGATGTTTTAATTAATTAAATTTACCTTACTCACGTATGCCACCATTCTTCAAAGTGTGTTGTTACTAGGGACACTACAAATTTTACGGTTTTACTTCGCTACGCGCGTGAGGTAAGTTACCTTTCAGTTGCCGATCAACAATTTCAAAATAAAAAAGTAACGTAGATACACTTTTAAAAATATTTACATGTCTCAACACAAACATTACAGACATTTTGCAGTTGATGGGATTTCGCGCGGAAAATGTTTTTACCCAATAGTTCCTTTCAGTTGCCGATCGACATGAGTCAAGTTCCTTTCAGTTGCTTAAAGTCGACACGAGTTTAGTTCCGTTCAGTTGCGTTCAGTTCCTTTCAGTTGCGCGGAGCGCTCATGTTGACGAGTTGAGTTGAGTTCCTTTCAGTTCCGTGTCAACCTGAGCCTACCTTAACATTATACAATTTACGACTGATGGTAGAGATTTGTTTACATACATGTTTTCATAATAATATATTTATGATACACCTTACACTCTAAAAAATATTTTGGAATAATTACACCTTTAATACTTCTGACCTAAAAATGTCTAACAATATTTCCTGGCCACACCTTGCTCTGTACCACCTATTTTGGCCTAAAAAAACAAATTATCCTGAACAGTGTTTAAAAAACTATTAAGCAGAATTTATGGTTAAAATTCAAAATAAGATTTTTTTTTTAATTCTTAGGAAAAATTAATTACACCTTTAACTATAAAATCGTTAAAAAAATAATTATTACATTATGACTAAAATAAGAAATATAATTGTAATAAAGTGATGAGTAAGATTAGGACTTCATAATCACAATGCATCATTTACATACAGTAACACAAATATATTGTCTAAGAACTTAAAATTCGAGAAAGGTTGGTTATGTTAAATAATAAAATCACCTTGCATTTGGGTCTACTGCTATAGCCCTTGGCCTAATGACGTTAAAAAACATTGTTGATGGAGATATTCCGTCATAGGATGAAAACATCAGAAGATTTTTTAGATAATCAACCCAGTAAACGTTAAGCGAAATCCAGTCAACAGCCATACCTAGTGTGTAAACAATGTTTAAACTTGATTGTAATCACACCTTAACAC
>NW_022739814.1:695710-718266 GCF_011630105.1 Anneissia japonica
GTCATACTGACTGTGAATTACCAAAAACATATTTCACAAATCGATTATATTTTGGATTTAATTATTATACAATTTAATGAATTTCCACCTCTTATTATTTTCTTTTTGTTTCAAACTTTACTTTACCATGGAAAAAAAATACTTTAATTTTGACAAAAGTATTATATATGTATATATTAGTTACCCGTTTTTTATTTGAAATGTAATATAGTTTAAAGATGGAAAAATGAATGAAAACAATTAAAAAAAAGAGTGACAATAAAGGTGGGTGACTCCCACGAAAGACAAAAAAAAAAAACAATATAGTCTAGGACCTGACTAAGATTTGTATGAACTTCATTTAGGAGAGAATTTGTCAACTGTTATAGACTAATATGAACCCTAGGGATAACATGGGATGTGTGCCAAAATCTCTATCCGGGACGAACAGCACGAAAATGACCACGCCCCCTTTTATAGGGTAGGGGTATTTTGAAATTAAGCTAGACGGTATAAGAAAATAGCAAATGAAAGGGGTTTTTTGGTTCTGAATGAACATATATGACAAGGTAATTCCTAAAATTACGTCTCAGTCACATTTTCCGTTCATATGCAAATTAGCATGAATATGCAAATTAGGAGTGAAAAAATAAGGTTCCTATGTGTTGAGAACCGCTGGTCGTAGCGAGTTCCTTTCCTTTTTAAATTGTTCAGACCATGCATATTTCTATTTGCTTTAATGTGATATTTGCTTAAAAAATGACCGGAAATGCCATATTTGACCTTTGACCCTATTTTCAAATTGTTCATATTCCCACGACTACTGACTGTAAAAAAGTTGGTTTTGGTTTCAAACTATGCATATTCAAGTTCCAATTCACTGTAGTTCACTCAGAAAATGCACAAACTACGTTCCTGGCCTTTGACCCTGCAGGCCAATTGCATCTGCATTTTTTAACAACAGTTGGAGAGTGTTGATTTTGGTATAAATTGTCTAGAAGGTAAAATTTTATATCAATCTTGGCAGATTATCAGAAAATGATGAGCAATATTTTATTTTTAATTACACTATCAACAAATATCTTTAGGATTAGGTATGAAAAATATATTAAAAAAAGACCTCTAATAGGCAGCAGAATGTGAGTAATTTATTAGTTATATAGAAATTGTATTTTCAAGCATCCTATTTTGATCAAGTGTTTTAAACCATCAACAGACCTTGAGATATTTGACGATCTGCGCCTTGCTGCATTTGATAGCAATACCCTCAAGATGAACTTTGGGAGAACAGCTTGTAAATCAACTAATGCAAGAAAACATATCTATAGAAGCTACTACCAACAGCAGCTGTGGGTTCAAGCTCCATTTAGAGATGCCACATCAATTATCAATGCTGAGGATTTTGGCTTTGTAAGGAGTGGCAGTATATTAGTCCCTGATATTGTGATCTGGAAACCTGATGGCCTGCCAGATCCCTGCACGTGTGGCAAATGTGCTCGCAAAAATGTGTGTCCCTGTAGAAGAGCGAGAATAAAGTGTTGCAAGTACTGTTAATGCAAAGGTGGAGTGATTGTTGTAAAAACCCAATCAATGATTAAATGCTGCTGACTGATGGAAATACAAGTTATTTGTAATTTCTGACAAAATCACAATTTCTAAACAATATGACATCAAATTCAATATATTTGACCTACTATTATGAGGCTACACAAAACTAAAGTGACCTGCCAGGTCAAAGGTCAAAACTGTAGTCTAGGTGCCTTAAAAAATGTGAACCAAAAGTGAGTAAAACTAACTAATTAACTAATTATATATGAATAATTTGAGACCGAAACCATGTTTTTACAGTCAGTAGACATGGGAATAGCGAAAACTTGTAAATAGGGTCAAAGGTCAATTATGGCATTTGCGGTGATTTTGTAAGCAAATTTCATATTAGAACAAATAGAAATATGCATGGTCCGAACAATTTTAAAAAGAAAGCAACACGTTACGACCAGCAGTTCTCAGCACATGGAAACCCTATTTACTCACCCTTAATTTGCATATTCTAGCTAATTTGCATATTAATGGAAAAAGTGACTGAGACGTAATTTTAGGAATTCAATCGTCTTGTCATGTGTTCTTATTTAGAACAAAAACCCCGTCATTTGCTATTTTCTTATACCGTCTAGCTCAATTTAAATATACCCTACCCTATAAAAAGGGGGCGTGGTCATTTTCGGGCTGTTTGTCCCTGATAGAAATTTTGGCACACATCCCATGTTATTCCTAGGGTTGACTAGTCTATAACAGTTGAGAAATTCTCTCCTAAATGAAGTGCATACAAATCTTAGTCAACTGCCTACCATTATTGTCTTATTATTGTATGTGATGAGATGGTATCAATTGATCAGCTTTGGGTCGATGGACCACCCTCACAAAATACTGTTGAAATAAATAAATAAATGAATCTATGAAAATATTTTCTTTTTGTCATACTTTCTTTAAAATGATTTAGCCTATGGGTGGTAACGCATGAATATTAATATCCGCCAAAATTGAGGTTGTGTGAAAAGCTTTATCGTCGTTTCAATTATATTATCACATTATAGGACGTGATTTGAGCCAATACTTGTGTAAAGAACGCAAAACGGTCACGGAAGTGTGAATTTGTTTAATTATGTTTGTGTATTACGATCAAAGCTCACTAACTTTCAATAAAATGTAATAATTATTGATGTACCAAGTCAGAATTTTGCCAACGATGAATTCAATAATATATTAATAAAACACTTGCTCATTGATAATTGAGGTTGTTGTCACTGATTCAAATCCATAGGTACTTCTCCTGCTATAATTCCAAGTTGTTAGGTATCAAATATAAATGAAAATGTATAAGCACTTTTTGACCAGAATAAGAAGAAATATTTTCTTTTTCACTTTTTACATTTTTTCCTTTGTATACTGTAATGTTAATTTGATAATAAACACAAATAGTTACCATCAACCCGACCGCCAGTGTAAGTGTGAATCGTTCTCGGATATACGCCTTCTTTAATTCTTATAACATTTATTGATTTTGTCGTATCTTCCGCGAAAAACAACAAATTACTGTATATGTCAACTGTCACAGCTGTAATTATTTTTTTAGTTTTACGTAAGAAGCGCTTAATATATTGTTGTTTATCATCCAAAGAGCTATGAATTACATTCGGGTAAAACATTGAAATGGCGTCCGTGCTACCTATTATGCAGCGCGGTGGGTACCAGATTGTTGAATCTGAAAAGAAATAATAAAATACGCTAGTTAAAAAGGTACATTTTCATTAACCAAGAATGTAAGAAAGTTCGAAATTGCGAGCCGTCCTTAATATATGAGCGGTAGAATAAGGACCAGTTCTTAATTCTTATAGTTTTTGAAAATATTGGACAACAATACAATTTATCTTTAATTCGAAAAGTTGATATTCATAATTTTCCTTAATTCCTGCCAAAAAAAAAAGTTTAATTTAGATTAATGGTATCATGTTCACCAAAGGTTTACCGTAGGTACAAAAGAGGTGCGAGTTTTATAACTATTTTCAAAATATCTTCGGGATATAGACGTTTTCGATAATAAATAAGTAAGATACACAAACCAATACTGCATGTTCCATTTGGAAATAAAACATAGTTATCTTTACAGATACATTCGTGTTTTCCGTTGTCGGCTGATACACAAAGGCTACATGTATGTACATCACACGGTACTGGAAGAGAACAGGCATATGTTGGATGCTATTAAATACTCCAACAGTATAACAATTGCTTATTCCATGGAGGAATTAGTTCCTCCATGCTTATTCTAAGACAAGCAATTACTTACACGCTTTTGGCTTTGGTTGGATGTTGGGACCGTTGACGCATACATCTAAAACACGAATTTCGTTACTCAAGATATGTTGGAACACTACTCTACTAGGATTGGACTTGCTGTAGTAACGAATAATATGTTTCATCGTAGGGTTAACAACGCTCACAAATATGTTATCCTATGGAGAGATAATATCTGTTACTAAAACAAGATAGTAGACAATTTTCCAATTGCTATTATTATCTGACGATGACTACTTTGAAGCATAGATTTTATTTAAAAAAAATTGTCAGTGTTAAAATTCTAGCGTATATACCACTGTGTCATGTACATGGATAGGATATATTTTTACTATCATCAACATGTATGGTATATTATAATATATCGTAAATGTCTTGCTGCAATACAATAATGGTACTTTTTATTTAAGGACGTGTATAACATATTTTGTTCCATCTCATCACTATATTAATTCATTCTTTATTATACAAAATAATTGTACACAAAAAAGTAAACATATATTGTAGGAAAATTATTGGGATTCAAACAAGGCAGGCAATTAATTATTACACACAATGACGTGCTTTAGAACGTAATTAATATAGGAAGCAGAATTTAAATGATGGTAAAAGGGACATTATTCTAAATATTTACAGTAGTTCTATAATTGATCAACTGTGAATTGAGATGACTGAAGTTGAGCACTGACTGAATTTCTTAGACACCATCCATAAGCACCAGTTCGCCTGTGGCAGGGCAAACTTGTACCCAGTAATTGAGCTGGCGAGATGACAGTGACCCTTCAGAGATTCTGCATATTCATTTTGTTGTGCCATTTTGTCGTATTTTTTTTATTTCTTTGTGCTTTTACTTATCTTGTACGATGTGAAGCGCACAGAAAATTGTTCGTGCATTATAAAACAGATAGTATGCAATACAATACATAATTTCTTACATTAAATCAATGTTATGTTGTTACTGTTAATATTTATTGAATCAACTATCGGAAACCAGGTGAAAATATTTACATATCTAAGTGTATTATTATTATTCTTATTATTCTTATTATTATTAGAGTAGCAGAAGTATCGTATGTAGAAGAAACATTTTTCTTATTTTAATAAACAAAATATGATATATATGGCCAGATTACGAAGGGCAGACATCAAAACAAACGTTTTCGTTATTTTATAAACATTTTCAGTCAATGTAAATAGATACATATTCTGGTACTTCAGAGACAACTACACAAATATTACTACTGTATTATGATAAAGAATGCCTATGTTAACACAAACTGTACTATATTTGTGTTTATTAATTGATAAATGGCTTGAACAATTGTTTAATCCACCTTTTTTCAACAAACAGGTCAGTTATAATGACGAAGGCCTAGCCAGCAAGCAGTTCTGATAAATGTAGACTAAGGCCTAAAGCAAGGCTTATACAGGCGAAGGCCAAGACCTGGGTGTTACAGGTTGGGTATAGCCGAACTACAAAACTATTATTACCCACTCCATGAAAAAGTAATGTAGGTTATGTTATAAACATAAACTGTATCAGGGGCGGATTTATTGGGGGGGGGGCGCCCCACCCCGGGCTCAGTGTTCCTTAATGGACAGGGTTTAATTAGCTAACAAATAAAGATAAGAAGGATGTAACTTCAACTGGCTATCTACCTATCATTAATGCTCCAGCACAAGAAAGGGACACACTTTGGACCTATCAAATGGAAACAATTTATAGATCTTCCAGAAAAAAACAGAAGATCAAATTTCCTTAGTGAAAGTATATTGTCCAAAGCTGGAGAAACCATGCTTAATGGTGAATAATCACATCAGGTGAATTTCTAAATGAAACAGTAGCAGCTTAATCTTATGATACAACTGTGTCTTTTCTAAAGTCTACGCATGAAGAGGCAGACACTAGAATCATTTTACATGCTTTAGCTGCTTGCAAGAGTGGATATGAACGGCTCATAATCTGCTGCAGAGATACTGATGTGCTAGTACTCCTTGTGAATTTTGCTAACCAACTGAGCCAGGAAATTTGGTTTAGAACAGGAACTGCTTAGCAAAGACGTTTTGTTGCAGTTCATGACGTCATTCTACCTGTAAATATAGATTGGATTGGATTGGATTTATTCGGTGTAAACACCAAGGATAGAACACGAAAGTCTAGAAGACGTATTTCCAGTGGGGTCCTTCTGGTGGTGTTTGGGCAGTACACCGGGAGACAATCCCCTACTCTTTTCCGAAGAGTGTAACGTGTACATGGGCCATAATGCACATGGGACCAACGGCTTAAACGTCTCATCCGAAAGACGGTGCGATATTGTAACTTGTATTTCAGCCCTCTAGCTGAGACACAAGGAGAGGCAGCGATGGGAATTGAACCGTGGACCTAGAGATCTCCACGGTTCAGCGCACACACAGCGGCTACCACCAGATTAGCCGACTGAGCTAAGCTGCTCTCCATACGAAAAATCATGCACTGACTGAGTGTAACACTGTAAGTCGGTTTCTAGGTCGTGGGGGAAAAACATCATGGAAAACATTCCAGGAACACTGTAATCTCATTGAAAATCTTGGACATGGTACTCTTAAAGTAGAAACCACCAAGAAAGTAGAAGTATTTGTTTTGTAAAGTTGTATTGCCCAGAAACAACTGAGACATTGATTAATGATTTACGCTTCAAATTGTTCCAGGAAGGTACAAAGGAACTCAGAAATCTTCCACAAACACAACCGTTCCTTGCACAACATATCAAACGGGACCACTTTCAAAGTAAGGTTTGGTACATGTCCGGAGATCCACAGCCAGAATATGGTTCACCAGTTGGTGAGGGTTGGTGTAAAGACCAATATACAGGGATGTTAAAGCCTCAGCTGCTAATGGATGAGATACAGATATTGCAAATGTAATGTTTTAATAAAGATTTGTACCTGCCACCAGAGAGTTGTTATCTTTAAACAACAGTTGTTATCATTTTAAAATGAAAGCCTAAATATAATTAACTATTACCATAATCATATTTATTATAAATCTAATGGATTCCTTGCCTCAAGTAAATGTGTTTTGACACCAAGATCATACATCTAGCTTATTTATTTCCAGTTTTATGTACATTTTAAGTAAATTTGAAAAATGGCCGCTATTTGTATACTAGACGAAAAATCAAGTGTAAACAGGGCTTAGGGTGATCAGAAGGGATTTTTAGCTATGCTGACTGCTTTTAACATTCCACTCCCACTTAACTTGATTTCTAGGCCTCTTTTTAAATGTTTTTACTAGTCTAATATTAATATGCCTAATACGAAGAAAATCACTCAAATCAGGATTCGAACCAAGGTTTTCTGATGTGTATGCATTGGAGGCAGTGGGCTTTCCTGCAAATGTAAATCCGATGTTCGATGGCGATCAAAATAGTACAGGATATAAAAAAAAATCTCACTTCATCGACAGAAATACTGTCAAATACACCGCCAGATGTTGGTTGTGACACTTCCGTTCGCCTATTATTACCATTGAGATCAGATGATTCAATTTTAATGTCAGCCGCACGGTTGTCAGTCCAGTATATTCTAATAATAATAATAATAATAATAATAATAATAATAATAATAATAATAATAATAATAATAATAATAATAATAATAATGTTTGAAAATAGTAATAGACCTGATAATTCAGGGAGATTATTTTATAATCTCAGCAACTTATTATTATACATCCTGATAATGATTCTACTACTGAAAAATATATTATTGTCAATGTAATCATCATTATCTTATCATAAATAACTTGCATGTGTTGACTACCTGAAATATAAATCGCAGTGCATTCATTACCTGTTGGTAGTGATATCAACTGCTATGGATCTCGGCTCGCTCAGCCCTGTAACTATAGTTGTTCGATTTGCGCCTGACATTGATGATCTTTCAATTTTTGGGGGATTTTTATTCCCCAATTCAGTCCAAAACAGATACCTTTAGTGGAAAAATTAACAATGGTTTTAAATTATAAACTGTACAAAAATATAAGTACACATCCATCTCTTTTTATTCATATATTATTCGGACATTTAAAAAATAATTATGTTGTAGTCGCCTTGTCCCCCAAAATTAAAATATTCAAAAAACGTGTATCTTATTAACCTTCTATAGTTCCGTCAAACACCACTTCATTAGGGGCTTTTCGAAATCACGACGGAAACGCTAAGACACCGTATGCAAATTAGAATGTTTAAGTCGTTGAGATCGGTCTACTAGAATGGTAAATAATTTTTCAATTGGCTGGTGAACGTATGCGGATGACGTAATATCAAAACATCAACATGAAAGGAAATCAACAAAATGAATTTTTATATGCGCTTGATATTATCGACGAAGAAGAATTACTTCTTCTATACGATTTAAATAGGTCAAAAAATCTGACATTACCTTGTTGGCGATACAATCGGTTGAATTTGGAAAATTTGGAAGGCGATGAATGTGAAACCTACTTTAGGTAAATCTTTCCCTCTCCATGAACGATCGTCGATCTTATGCCTAGGCCCTAGCGTAGGCCTAAGTCCACTGTGGGCCTGGCCGGCCCTAGTACGGTAGGACGGCTAGTCTAGGCCTAGGCCTAGGCCTAGGCCTATATATATGTTTATCGAATGTATTATCTTTCACACACAACTAAGACTCTATTCTAAAAATATTATCTTTATTATTATTAGTTTGTTTATCACCCTATCTGTTCTAATGTAGCTAGTCTGGATGGTAAATAAAAGTGATGAGTGAAGGTTTTTTTTTATTTTTTTAATGAAATAAGAAAAATATCACCCTTGGTAAAACATGGTTGATAGAATAAAAACAATATGTACTGCCAAATTTCACCCTTGGTAAAACATATTAATATAAAATACGAACGATATCTAGGCCTACTATGTCCAGGCCTAACTGTTCAATTAAATTTTAAAAAAAATAAAAATTAAATTAAAATAAAATATATTGTTAGTTATTGATTTTTTTTTTCAAACAATTTTTTCCCAAAATGATTTTTATTTTTTCAGTACCTTAGAAGATATGCGCGAGGGTGATTAACTAATATTTTTTTTTTTTTTATAAATCAGTCGACGAAATCCACAAACATAGAAATTGTCTTTTAAAATTTTAAATATCAAAACATTGACAAATAAATGACAATAAAAATATTAACCCACACACAATTGGATTACAAAAAGCACAAAACAAGAAACAATGTTATTTTTCATAGTGAAATTCACTTTCTGTATGGCAACATTATGCATGGTTTCGAATTTGATTTAATTCATTTCTGATTCAAGAAGAATGACATTTTTTAACTGAATGAAGTTTTCCACATTCCTGGTGAAATACGCCGCCGTAACGGGGCTATATTTGATGGGATAGAAGCACTATGTGCACTGCTAAGAAGATGTGCATATCCGTGTCGCTATGCAGACTTAATTCCTATGTTTGGCTGTTCTGTCCCAGAGTTGTGTATGGGAACTTATGAGGTGTTGGAATTAATCTACAACAACTTTCATAACTTATTAACGTCTCTGGATCAACATTAGCTGGCACAACAAAATTTGCAAAACTTTGCTAATGCAGTACATGCAAAAGGTGCTCCACTTGACAACTGCTGAGGATTCATCGATGGGACAGTTAGACCCATTTGCCGTCCAGGAGAACGACAAAGATTGATGTACAATGGACATAAAAGAGTTCATGCCATTAAGCTCCAGTCTGTTGCCACACCAAATGGACTTATTGCTCATATGACTGGCCCTTTCTTGGGAAAACGGCATGATACTGGTATGCTTGCAGATTCTGGGCTTCTCCAAAAACTCCAGCAATATTCAGTTGGTCCTACTCTATGCTTATATTGTGATCCGGCATACCCGTTACGACGTCAACTCCAAGGCCCATTTAAAGGAAATCATCTTACAGGAACTTCAGGAACAATACAATGCTAACATAAGTTTTGTTAGAGTCAGCGGAGAGTGGACATTTAATGAGGTGGTAAATTATTTCAAGTTTTCCAGATTAAAAAAAAAAAATCTAAAAATGAATCTGAGTGCCGTGGGCAAAATCTACCTTGTGTGTGCCCTCCTCACAAATTAATGCACACACAATTCTTTATGGCTCGGTCACAACATCTGTCTTTGGGGTAGACCCACCAACGTTAGAGGAGTATTTTCAGTTACCACCATTATAGAGTGGTTGTTAAAAAATTAGGACATCATAATGTTACTGTTTCTAAATATTTATATTTAAGCAACATTTTTCCCTAATATATTCACCTTATAAGGATAAGGACATCCCTCTCTAGGCCCTAGCCTACCTATTATTTATTTATGCTAAATGTATATTATTGGTGAAGTAAACTTAAAGAAGCCAAATTACAAACAATTTTACTTACCTTAATCTAGTAGTAGGGCCTGGGCCTACTCTGTTCTATCACATGTATATCTATTCTAATTGTTTGTGAAAGTAGCCTAGGGCCTCATGACAAGTAAGATGATGCCTTTGCAATAATGTATCCTATTAGAGTCCTTCCCTCAAATAAAAGTTTCTTCAATAGCTTCTGACGACGTCTTCTACTACTAGGCTGCTACAAAATTCCAACCTGGCCTATATGCCCACTTTTCCTACTACTCCAACTAATAGAACTAGTCTAGGCCTACTTTTTGCCCGAGTACTAGCCTAGGAGTCTAGCAGGCCAATTACAGAATTCTCAAGCTCTATTGAACGTCCGTAGTTGCTACGGAATTTTTTCCCAATTTTGGACGTTTACGGAAATAAACACACACTACTGAAATTTATTTTTGGCTAGGCCAGAAATATACAGGTTTACATATTGTTGAAAGTCGAGTATGATGATATTTTTTTCATCAGAACCATTTGCTACATCGTCCCTACGGACCTGTCAGATTACTGATAAATTATTGAAAACCAAAGAAAAGTGGCCCATAAATCATCAGGTGCTACGGAATTTTTCATTTACTACGGAAACTAGAAGACATGGTTACGGAAATGCATTTTACTACTTGAGAAGTCTGAATTATTATTAATTGTGGTAGTAGTAGGCCTTGTAATAACAATAATGGCAATAATATTAATAATACTTATGTTTCTGTGGAAGAAATGGGCCTCGAAGCGGAATATTATAGTAACAATAATACTAATGCTTCGGTATCTACTAGTGTGTCCGTGGTAATTTGACCTTTAAAGCGACTTCTGTTTTTATTTATGTATGTTATTGAATCCGAGGCTACAGTGTTATAATTAAATATGTACTGTAGTACTAGTAGGATAATCATAAAATGATAAATATGTAGAAACCCTAAAGTTCTCATTTCTCCTTGTTAATTGATCTAAAGTAAATTTAAACTAAAGCCTGCATAATAGTAATTAAAACAGGATTGTCATAAATTATTCATAATTCAACTGCTGTCTTTCAATTCAATATCAATTCAAATCATCTTTATTTCCACACATTTACAGCAAGTTACAATATATATTGAACAAAATAAAAATGTACAAAGAGCACCGTGAATAGTCAAAAAGGGGACATTGCAGAAGGATAAGCCTTTTAAATGCAATGTCCTTTAAATCAAATATAAACATATAAGTTAAAAAAGGAAAATTTAAGTCAAAAATAAATATTAGATAAGATTGACCGAATAATTCTATTTGGTCTACCACAAGATAATATAAATAGTAATATTGGGGGATCTAATTAGCACATACAGGATGGATGTGGATTCCAGATAGGGGCGAACATAGTGCTCACCACAACAGAAGTCTCAATATTTATCCTTTAAAGGTCCTTAATTTTTCATTTTGCGCCGCTGCATCAGCGCTAAAAAGTCAAGGTACAGGTTACAGAAAGAAGACCCACGCAAGTATATTTTGCATGGGGATTGCTATTGCAAAAAGGTTTTACAATATTTTACTCTTTTGTTACAGGCACGGAACCATTCAACAATTGACTTATTCTTTTTCCAAGCAATTTAACTAGGCAGAAAAGGGAGAAATGTGAGCTTTTGCCAAATTAACTCTGAGGAAAGTAGTCAATAGTAAGTTTCACAGAGCCTGATAATAGCTTCCTGATCTCCCTCATCTGATACCTGCTGTATATTATAAAACAGGAAAAGAAAATAAAAAGAAATTATAATATCAATGATTTTAGTAGGAGTAAATAAGTATAATTTATTTCATTTTATTGTCTTTTGCTGTTTTGTGTAATCTCGAAAGCACGTGTTAATTATATAATTATTGTGTTTAAAATAAATAATAAATCCACTACCTCAACTACTATACAATGTACGATTGATTGACTTTTAATTTTACATAGGCCTTTTTTTGTAAATAATTATTTCTTATAAATTTTACTGTAACTGTATTTAATTGTTGTATGTTTGCAAATATGTTCCCATTTGCTTTATTAAACAATAACTTTTATATTATCTAAATCAGGGGTTGGCATGAATATCGGTCGAACGGCCAAAGTGAATTTTTGATTTAACACCGCGGGCCGCACCCAAACATTGATGTTTCCAGTGAGCTTGCAAAAACCTCCAAGCACTGCTTTTACACCACTTTATTCTCAGTTTGAATGCCCACCTGTGATCTAAGTATTATGTCTAAACTTCCAGTAACTATAAAATAATTACTAAAACTACATTTTTCTAGGTGCTAACCGTAAAACGCCCTGACAGGCAAGGCTACAGATGCGGACATTGAAAAGATAGTCAAAGAATGGCTGAAATTTGCAGCGGAAAAGATGAGGACCGGAATGAGAGGCAAGACAGGCAGCGTCTTTAATTTAGGGACGTGTTGTAATTTCGTCCTGAACCTTTGTTTATGTACATTGATTACACTGTGAGGTATCAGTTTTTGCTGGACAAAATTTACAGAAATATCCGGAAAACACAGTACTTGCAGCAAGAAACACAATCGCTTGAATCCAAATTGTATGCTAACGTGGGCAAGAAGTGCGAATCTACAAGGCTATTTACCGCCACTCTGAAGTACATAAAAGGCCATGTCTTGCTATCAACACGGATTTAGACTTCCATTTTGTATGTCACTATATTGACGAGTGAATGAATTTATAAAATGGTAGTTCATAAAGGTGAGACAGCAAGAACTCTGTAATAATAAATTAATTATCATAAAGTTATGAACACGATTTGAAAGCTAGAGTTACACTCTATGCTGTGGAAGTGAAAATTCATGTGTAAATTGGAATCAAGTTTTGAAAATTCCTTTGTAAAATAACATGTGTTAAAGTGTACTTCATTAATGTGTGTTGACAGATGGCCAATAGCTGATAGCACCCGTCCGATAACAGTAATTTTGACCTAGTTCTGCTGTGTTCCTTAAAGAGCCTATTTTTACTATTCTTTGCAAAGGAAAGAAAAATAAAAGAAAATCCCGATTTTTTAGTATACGCATTTCTATTGTCTTTCCAAATTTTTAATAAAACGTAAGAATAGCATTATCTCATTGTTAATGTTAACCAACATGCAACGTTATAATTGGGTTACCTTAGAATATCAACGTTTAAAAAACGTTTGGTTTGTAAAGTTCAATCAAAACTTAAACATAAACATTAACATGACGTTAGAATAGCGTTATTGTACCATTTTATAGTAACCAAAATGTAACGTTGTGTGAACGTTAATATAACCAACATATAGGTTAGGTTAGGTTGGCAACATTAAACTAACATTCAAACGCCAACGTTGATGTAATGTTAGAATGCCGTTAATTCTCTGTTTATTAGTAACCAAAAAGATAACGTTCAAACATGAGAAGATTAACGTAGAAAATACGATAGATTGGTAGCGCCAAACCAACATTCAAACACAGACGTTAATGAAACATTAGAATAACGTTTATTGCTAACCAAATTATCACGTTGTAGGAACGTTATTGTAATGAGCAATATAACGGTGCAACGATAGAATGGTAACGTTAACCCAATGTGCAAATACCAACGTTACTGTATTGTTAGAATAACGTTATTTTACAGTTCAGTAGTAACCAAAATATAACGTTGTGGGAACGTAAGATTACCGTTGAGAAAACGTTGAAGTGGTAACATTAAACCAACGTCCAAACACCAACGTTAATGTAACGTTAGAATAACGTTTATATTTTACGAATATATAACGTTGTGGAAACATTATTGTAATGAGCAAAACAACGTTGGTGCAACGTTAGCTTTACAACGTTTAATCAGCGTATGCGGTAAACGTAAAATCAACGTTAATATAACGTTTGTTTGCTATCTGGGGCTAAACCAATCAAACTAACGTCCTGAACAGAACATAAGAAAAATTGTCAGTGTAGTTACGCATGCACACTTTGAAGTGGGCGGAGCTAAGTATGTAAATTATGACGTGTAACGTTTCCGTCGTGACTTCAAAAAGTCCCTATTGTCTTAAAACCAGTTGTACAATATACCAAATTTTTCTCAGGACCATAGATTAAGACGTGGACAGAATTTTACTGGATTAAATGCTTGATCGAGTTTATAATGTCTACCAGGAACGCAGCCTTCAGCGGCGAGTGCGAAGCACAAACCAATGTCAGAAGTGGAACGTGAAATTTGGATTTGGTTTTGTAGTCAGATTTGCGAAAAAAATTCAGCTACCCGTATTTCTCGACTGAGACGTCAGTGGGAGCTGTAATTTGTATAGCAATGTAGATGGTGCTACCCTTATATCGTATTATGGAATTTACCCCCACAAACCTTGTAGTATTCAAATACTGACTGCTCATTAGGGGAATAGTGAAATTGATTGCCCCGAAGTGATGTGGACTGTAGCCCATCTTCTCGAGGGCCGAAGGCACGAGGGAAGATAGGCTACGTCTCCACATCACCGAAGAGCAATATATTTCACTGTTCCCCGAATATATAGCAGTCAATATTTGTTTATATACATCATACATAGATTCTATGAGGCGTAAAAAAGTACTTACTTCCTAGCCTGTTATATTAGAGGTATACTAGGCCTACTACTACTTGACTAGGGCCTAGATAAGCCTAGGCCTAGGTAGGAGCAAAGAGTGTGTTTAGCTCTTCTTTGATTTTTCCTCAATTTCAACAGCACCCATCGTTTTGCAATATGTTTGTCGAATATATTTAATTTGTCTTTTGGTGCTTTTGCTATCGGCTTCATCAAGAAGTACTGCTTACTTATTGGTTTCCGTAACTACTACGGGACCGAGGCAAAGCGCTCACTGCTTAAAAGCCTTGTAAATAAAATCACTGTTAGCGTATGGTGCAAACTTCAGTGGATGGTTAGACTATGTCTCATTGAGCCTTGATTTGAAAGTAATAATAGTTGAACATGATACTGCTTCACTAGGAAGTGCATTCCAAAGCAAGACCACCCTTCTAGAAAACGTATTCCCCCTATCATAAACCTAGAACGACTAAATTCCATCTTGTATTGGTGACCCATTGTTCGTGAATCCCAGTCAAATTCGAAAAAAAAACCTCACTTGAAATACAGTCAAAACCCATAATTATTTTAAAAATTTGGATCATATCCGCTGTTTGTCGTCTATAGATGAAAGTTGGAAGACCAAGTATTTTCAACCGATGCTCATATGAAATGTTACGAAAACCAGGAATCAATCTCGTGGCCCGCTGTTGAACTTTCTCGAATAAATCTTGATCCCGTTTACTCATAGGATTATAAACAGAATTGCAATACTCCAAATTTGGTCTAACTATTGATTTATATAATTTCAAGAAGCCCTCCTTCTTAACCCCTCGAAGTCGCGGTCCGTATAATATACGCACCGATTTACTGTCGCAGGAAGCCCACTCTGAATTATATACGGACTGACTTTGGTGATGTTGCCCTCTATTTAATGAGTAATTTTAGGGGAATTCCCTATTGTCGCCTCAACTGGACGTGCAGAAGCCTTTAAAGTTGCCACATCGGTAGCAAACATTCAACGTCAGTGATGCACTTACCCTTATTTTAGCGGATGATGACAGTGGGGCTTACAGATATTTGCAATATGCAATTTAAAAACCAATCCAGAATCAAAAGTAACCCCCAAGTCTTTTTTTCATATTCAACCACCCCTAACAAGTTACCTGCCATTATTATGATATACGCACCTAGGATTTTTTCTACCGTAATAGAGTACTTTACACTTGGAGTCATTCAATGGTAACTGCCAAATTCTAGTCCAATGAAATGCTCTATCAATGTCCCTCTGA
Organism: Anneissia japonica; assembly: GCF_011630105.1. Taxonomy (NCBI): domain Eukaryota; kingdom Metazoa; phylum Echinodermata; class Crinoidea; order Comatulida; family Comatulidae; genus Anneissia; species Anneissia japonica. Next base: position 711,789 of record NW_022739814.1, read on the forward strand.
AATACATAAGCCTCCTCCACATCGTTTACCACATTATAAATGTTCGTATCATCGGCAAATAAGCGAATATTTAATGGATAAAGTTAGGCAAATCATTAATAAATAAGGAAAACAAAATCGGACCAACAACGCTACCTTGTGGTATTCCACTTCATATCGATGACTTAGAAGACAAATGCTCATTAACACTTACATGTTGTGAACGATTTGCTAAATAATCAGTAAACCACCCAAGTAATTTATCCGATATGCCATATCCTTTTAATTTAACCAACAACCTGTGGTGCGGCACACTATCAAACACTTTTTTATAGTCAACATATATGCAATCAAAATTATCGCCATCATCAAGATAACCTGTCCAATTTTTCAGCATTTCGAGTAAGTGCAAAGCACAAGAACGCCCCTTTCGGAACTCAAACTGCTCATTACATAGGCCTAATAGACTGTTATCCTCAAGATATTCAAAGAGCCTATCCCTAATAATTCTCTCCTTAACCTTCCCTATAAGCGACGTTGAACTGACCGGCCTAATTCATAGGATCATCTTTCTTCCCTTTCTTGAAAATGTGTACAATAATTGCCTTCTTCCAACAATCATGAACCTTACATTCTCTAAACAGCCTTGTAAAAATCACTCTTAGTGGGTATGCAATAGCATCCTTTATCTCAATCAAGACCCGGGAATGAAAACCGACCTGCAGACTTATCTAAACTAAGGCAAAATCTGCAAAATACTATCCACACTGGAAAATTCAGACAGTGAAGCATCTGTAACCTTATCAAAAACAGGAATGTATGCCAGATCCTCATTACAAAAAACACTGCTGAAAAAGGAATTAAATACTTCGGCCTTGTCCTGATCATGGACTGCAACCTTACCCGCGGTATCTTCAAGGTTTGGAATGCCTGCCTTAATTACCAGCAGGTTGCGATTTTACATATCGCCAAAATATTTCTCATTCGTTTTAACTTTACAAGCTATTGTATTATAAAAATTAATTACTTTTGGAACGCTTTATTAAATTAACAGTATCATTCCTTACTCTTATAAACCTTTTCCATTTTCCATGTACATATTGGAGATTCTTGCGTTTAGCCTTAGAATATTGTTTCCAGCATTTATTCTTATTAAACCACAATGGTTTAGCCGACTTCCCATTTAAGATTTTCTTGTGCATTGGGACACACTTATCAATTCCATCCGTTAAAGATGCCTCGGAACTTCTCATAAACCACTGGGAAAAAAAATCCTAACCTCAACTTCCTGTTTAGAATGCAACATTGGAATTGAAAGCACAAGTACCATGTGGTCACTTTTACCTAACGGTGGAGCTTGCAAAGCCTCACTAATGGAGTCTTCTTTCGATGTAAACACTAAATCAAGTATATTTGGCTGTTGACCTCCTAAAACATGCTGAATAAAAATAAATCTCCAAGCGTATCATAAAACTCTTGACTTGATCTCCCACCATCACTATTAAGAAACCCAAGCTCCAAATCAATACATTTATAGTTAAAATCGCCAACGATCACAAAATCAGAACAAGAATAAGCAGAAACCTTTCAAATTAAAAGGGAACATAAAGCAGAGTTATTTGCAGCAGGACCTGAATCACTTCTGTACACACACCCAAGTAAGATATTTTTATCTCCTTCCTTAATATCCACCCAACAAGACTCAATAAATTCACAACCCTTAAACATAACAGGAGAAACAGACAACCCATTTTTAACATATATTATATTGCCACTGCACTACCTAAAAAATCTTCTCATCTGGCACAAATAAATGAAAGCCAGGGATACGAAACTCCTCAACAGACAACTCAAATAAATACTTCGTCGGGATAACCTCTGTTAAAGCAATAATGTGAACATTTTCAATTGCCAAACGTAGAATAAATTCAAATTTCTTGTTCAAAAAAGAATCAAAATTTGTGTAAAAAACATTAAAGCAACTAATTTTCTCAGTTCTTAGATTAACGGTCTTACTCTTGGGGTTTTTTTTCACGAAAAATAGTTATCCTACCCTTCCTAATTACCAAGTCCTTCTCGCTATTATCTATTCTTCGTTTCAAAGTCGCCTTGAGTTCCTTAAACTCTTCACGCTCTCTAATGGTCCTACCATTACTTACTTGGCACTTTTTCTGAACCGCAATTTCAAATGCCTTACCCTTAACTCGCTCGTCACTAAAACAATTTTGACAGGACGACACACACCATCTCTACGTTTTCCAACCCGGAAAAAGTTTTACATTTCGCCTCCAAGTCGACCTTTATCAAAAATCTGAACTAAATGCGTAAAGTCCTTGCTCTTTCGTGCAGTAGAAATATCACTTGTAGACTCCTCAATGTTGTACAACATATAATTATTACGTCTTTTTAATTTCTCGAGTTCATCCGCGAGTTTATCATTTATGATTGTCTTATCTTATTATTAGTAATGATAGGCCCAGAATAGTCCTCCTTCATTTCGAAACGAGCAGCCTCCATTATTTGTTTATTGTCTACTCGTTGATCCGTGACGTGGTCAAAGGATAATCTTGTCGTAGAGGTCGCAGTTCCCTTTACCGTCCGCAACGGTAGTCAGCAACGCGATGTAGTTGGCCTAGAGTTTGCACATCGTGCCAGGTCAAACAAGTACTAAATTTAAGGGGAATAGTACTTTCTATTGCCCCGCTTCTGAACAAATCAGATGCCTTGAATCTATGTATGAAGTATATAATTATTAATATTTTTTTTTTTTTTTTTTTATAATAGAACATTTTCATTTTTTGGTAAAGTCACACTCACAATATAGTTAACACGCATACGTCATAAGATTACGTAACCTTTTCCTGGTAAGGCAAACTTTCTTTGCGTGCTTTTTCATGGATAAACACCACTGCTTTGCACACGGATGCCTTGCCTAGCTAGGGCTACAAGAGCCGCATTATTAGCATTGTATAATACTTAAACAAGGTACGTCTGCAACTGAATTATTCTTATTAATTTTTTTTTCTTATTTTAATTTATTTCTTTCGAAAGTGTACTTTCTATTACAACAATTGCACTGTCTACTTAGGCCTAGTCTTACTAATATATAGCCTCACCGTCCCCCGCTACACACAGTACATCAGAACGTTAGGCAACAGAATGTGATGTACCATCCTTCCCAGGTTTTTATGTAACATTTGCATGTTGTTGGCTAACCAATTTATGCTTACCGTCCCCCACCCCATCAACCAACGCTACAGTACAGACGTATGCTAGGCAACAGAACGTGATATTGCACATTCCTTCCCAGGTGTTTACGTAATATTTGCATATTTTTGTGCTTCCCAGCTGCGTGTATTCCTTTGTGAAAATGAGTACCGCGGCATACTCAATTGCGAAAAGTATTTGCATCCCCTCGTGGCTCGTGAGTCCGTGTGTCTCCATATCTTCAATAATTAATCACCGTAATTTAGCTTACACTTATGCATGGAGTAACGGGAGCACTTAAAATGTACAATAATCATTTCATTACTACCGGACAAACCAAGAACTTTATTCATGCATTACATAAATAGTTTCATGTTGCTGTACTCCAACATCACTGACACATGGTAACAACCAACTGACTGCAGACCATCTCCGGTCACACATTACTCTCCATAACGCAGCACCCTCTAGTTCCGTCACCTCCAGATACCATTGATTCTACTTAGGAACTACAAGCATGCTACAAGGAGCAGCGGTAACTATGGTCTGAGAGAAATGGATTTGGGGTATTCTTCTACCTAGAACCCCGCAGATTTAGTCAACCTCTAATATAATGAATGATTTTTAGCACTTGGTCCAGTGTTTGGAACATCTTAACAGATTTATTTACATATGCCGATTGAAAACAGTTAACTACTTTCTCACATTTACACAGTAGACACATTGACAGTGGCGGCGCCAGCATCTGAAATCTGGGTGGGATGAACGAGAGTAAATTTTAATTGGTCGGGTGTCAATTAAAATGTTTCGAAAGTGATCCAGGGCGTGGATTCCCCGGAAAATGTCAATTGAGGGATTTCAAAGGGTTATGCAATGGATTCTAAATAGATAGTTTACTAATATGTAGAAAATACATTTTTCTTTCTCCCCGACGAATTGTGTTTTTCTCTACTCTTCTGGATGGGGTAGCAAACTGGGGGTAACACATTTTCTAGAGGGAATTTGCACCCCCGTGCCCCTGTAATGCTGCCACTGAACATTGAAAGCAAATAAAAGAAGCACTAGACATGATTCATATTTATAGTACAATGAGTTTTATTTCATAATACTACTGGTAATAGTTCAACTGAAATTCTTACTGGGAACATTCCCCTATCCACGAACGATCCAGTTGTAGCCCTCGTCCTCCCAGTACACCTCGACAACCATTTAATTGTCATACTTGGTTAATAACGCAAGTGGAAGTCATCTTATACCACAATAATTTAAGAATATAATAAGCAATTAGTAGAGCTCCACATAGTACACTATAGTAAAATTATTATACGAAGGTTAGATTTAATGCTTGGAAAAAATTCCTGCAAGGCCCGAAGGAAATTTCTAAATGCATTAAATCTAATCTAAGTATAATAATTTTCCATTTAGTGTACGATGCATGCTCTATTAATTGCTTTATAAGTCAATCGCCGTCTTTTAATTTTAGTTTTTTATAACCAACTGTTGTAGCAGTCATCGGTTGCTATAGTGATATGATCAGTATACGTGTGCGTATTTACATTTAGCTGTGCGTATGCTGATTTTCCTCCTGCAGTACGCGTCTAACTACACAACATCAGCACCACGTGTCAGTAAGATGAATAACTAGTCCTATTGTTTGTATTGTATTATTCGCCAAAGAAATAAACATTTCAGCATTCGAGAGAGAATACAGTCACTGACGTCCTTTTTGGTCGGTGCATGCAGACAGGTAAAATCGTGTGATGATTTTATAACTAGTCTAGGCTACGGCCTAGTATTGTAGTAGTAGGAGAAGGCCCGGGTGGACTCCTGCCTGGCCGTAGGCCTACATCTAAATTTGTTCTTTGAGTCCTTAAAATAGGTCTAGAATATTCCTATTAAATGTTGAGTTTGTTGTATTTATGAGGGTCCACTGATTCAATGAATTCTTTAATTGTTCATACTTAATATTGAATTTGAAGTAGCTTTCGGGTTCTAATTAAGCTTGTTTTATGAAAGTATTTTTCAATTACAATTCAATTTTTATCGCGGTGCGCGATGTATTCGCGGTGACGGAAAAATGAGGATTTTTTTTTGCACACGAACCTAAAAATAATCAAACCAAGCGTCCACTAATAAAAAAAAAAGGGGTACCTAAAAGGTACATGCGGCTACTGAGCTCATAAAAAGAAACACTGGTGTGGCGCTTTTCATGCCCGTTCCCATATCTCACATTCCCGTAGTACAGTAGGCCTATCATAAGTCCAATGTCATAGTAAATTAACACTTAAAAAAAAGAAATACTTGTGTATTCATTGTGTTATTTATTCATCTTAACACTTTATACATTGTATTTAAAACCCAAATGCTTTAGTTACACAAAAGGTAATAACATACTCTTAAGAGCCACGACGAGGCGATTTTTTGAGCATTTAGGGTAATTAAAAACTATATACAGTAATCTGATTCCACGATTTTGTAACAAGATAGGAATAAAGGCTTTTATTTTAATTATAAGTCGGTTTATTACAGAAAACATATTTTTAAAAACTTTTTATCACTTGCAAATTAACATCTTATTGAACATTTCAAACATTTTTGCCTGCAGTCTGGATATTTAATTTTTTTGTGAATGAAATTTTCCCAAATAGTCTGTACTGAACACCATGGATCAATCAGCATACTTTCTTTAATATTTTTAGTCCATTTCTTGTGTTGATCTTTTTGTTTCCTGAGAGCTGTATAACCTTAGGTTTTATGGTTACGAGTTTTCTTACACTCGAATGCAAATAATGTTTTGGGTTATAAATTCCTAAATTTTGAATTGTATCTCTTCAAACTGTTTTATGTTAATTGTTTAGTTTATTGGTCTCAAAACCCCTCATTTTTACTGGACTTTGGTTTTCAATTAGTTCTGGAATTCAGTGTGCTCTGAAGCAGAAAAAACAGTTTCTTTAAAATTGTCAACAGTGGTTTGTAATTGTAATTTGAAGTACAGATTTGTGTTTGTTTTTAACTGGAGATACAATATGAATGTAGGCTTCCCATGTCTTCTTTTTTTTGCCATGTTTTTCAGTTCATTAACCTGAAATGATAAAGTATAAGATGCAAGATGCAAAATTAATTATTCATGGTGAAAAATTTGTGAAATATGAAAATGACTATTTTTTAATGAAGCTTTACATACCTTAAAGGCACCCTTGCAGTATTATTGGTTTACAATTTATATATATATATATATATATATATATATATATATATATATATATGTGTGTGTATATATATATATATATAC
>NW_022739814.1:718314-720588 GCF_011630105.1 Anneissia japonica
AGATGTGTATAAGAGAAATGTTTTAAATAATGTTAAGTTACTATAATATATTGTTTTTAATATATTTATTATTTTTCTAATATTATAATATATATATATTGTATATATATATATAATATATATTATATATTATATATTATATATTTATTATATATATATATATATGTATATAACAGCTTAGATCTATCCATATATATACAAGTCCAGCTGCAGGCCGATTTAAGAGTCCCCACTTGCTAGACATTTTATTAACTGAACTGTAAAATGTAGTAGTAGAGCATAGGCCTAAGCCTAGACCTGATCATAGGTAACCATCACAAGTTCTAGGCCTAGTTCTAGCAACTTATACATAAAAAATTCTATAGAACTTTATAGGCCTTCTATAGAGACTAATCAATTTCTAAAGAAATTAGTATTTTCTATAAAATTGTTTTATAGAGGAACTAGTTTCTATAGAATTCTATAACATACTATATAAATATTTTAAATGTAATTTCTATGTTTTTAATTTTTTTTGTTTCATTCAATATTGTATTGACACATTCGTGTCTGACCAGTATAGTCCTACCAACATGTTTTACATCTTGCATATTCTATAGAAATTCTATAGAAGATTCTATACAAATGATTTGACAAGTTCTCTATAATAAAACTATAACATTTCTATATTTATTCTATAAAAAATTATAGTCCTTACCTGTATTTTTTAAAATGTATTATAACAATTTTATAGGGATTATCTATATAGGAACATATAAAATCTATATAGAGTATAACATATATGAAATTTCAATATAAATTTATTTATTTATAGTATATTCTGTAGAACTGTATAATATTCTAAACACAGTCATTTTAAAAATTGTAACTTTTAATAGTCTATAGAAAATATATATAAAATATATATAAAAACTCTATGGAAACATAATATAATCTGTAAAATTGTTTCTCTATAGAAAGTATATATAAAATGAATACGAACGCTATAATGGAAGTGTTTATCTGTAAATGAAATATTAAAAATTATTTTAAAAATTATATCTATAAAAAAAAAATTATGTATTAATGTATATATAAAATCTGTTCAAACTCTATGAAAAATTTCTGGAACCGCTAATACGTAGCCTTATGGGAACTTTATGGGGTTCTGCCCCTAAACATCCCTCACATATTCACCTAACAACAATGCTTTATAGGTGACAGCAAAATGTTATCAACAGCCTAACCTCTTTACTGTGATAGCCCACCTAACAACCAATTAATGTTAGTGTCGAATTGCACAAATCTGATTGGTCACTTCATCAAGTGACCAATCAGCTGATTTGAAATTTCACTTCATGTAGAGCCAACGGAAGCGGTAGTATTTTGAATTTTTCTCTGGACTTGTCATTATGTTAGGCAGTTATAAACGTACTATTTGGAAGTATTTTAGCAGTACTGTATTCACTATCAAGTGGTAAGAGTTGGTTTTGTTTTATTATTTAGTTAGTTTACCACTCTAGAAGAAACGCTAGCCTCCTCCTAGCTGGCCTAGTAGTAGTGGTAGATGAAGAGGCCTGGCCTAGCCTAAGGCTTAGGCCTAGCTGTAACGGTAATACTAGCCTAGCCGCTGTACAGAGACAGGACAGAACTGAGGTTCTCTCTAGGCCATTGAAGATATAGGGCAAGGCCTAGAACCTGGGCCTTTTGTTGGCCTAGCCAAGCTGTAAGTTAATTGCCCTATAGTGTAGCATGCCATAAGAAGAGTGGTAAATTGAATTTGGGACGTGTCCTCACTAATGTCGATGATGCTTTAATAAAATAATGGGTTTAGGGTTAACTGGGGAGGGGGTGGTGTAAAGAATTGTATCATTATTTGCAGAAAGTTAATGTATTAAATCTCTAGGCCTATACTAACATAAGTGGTGATTTTATTTCAGGATACTCAAGTCTCAGTTACTATTGTAATTAAGTGAAAACTCAATCCGGTCAACTCAATCTTGTAGTTGAAAGCATTAATATTTGTTTAAAGACGTATCTGTGAAGGAACAGAAAATTACCTGACATTCTATAGTGCTTTAATAAAATAATCGGTTTACGGTTAACCGGGGGATTGTATCATAATTTGGAGAAAGTTAATGTAATCAAAAGGCCTATACTAACAACATGAGTCGAATGGCCGAGCGGTTAGCAGGGGCGCCGCAAGCTATAGCCATAATATCGGCGCTGGTTCGAACGGCACGCTCACCTATGGTTCTGGTGGTAGAACAAGTCTTCTCGGATAAGGACTATAAA
>NW_022739814.1:720741-748380 GCF_011630105.1 Anneissia japonica
CAGACATGAAGGGACCCTTAGGGGCGAAGAAAGTCATTGATTGAGTTCCTAGTCCACACATCACCAGCGCATTGAGACTTCGGTATAATGCGCTATACCAAATCCCACTACATTACATTACATTATAAATGGTGACTTAATTTCAGGATTCTCAAGTCTCGGTAACTACTGTAAGTGAAAACTCAATCCAGTCAACTCAATCATTGTAGTAGGAAAGCATATTAATGTTTGTTTGAAGACGTATCTACGTGAAGGAACAGAAAATTACCTGACTTACTAAAGGTGAATATAATGTTTTGTTGACGTTTTATTTTTACTGTCCTGTACTATTAATTATTAACAACATGCTATAGATGATGCTGTAGTTTACACGATAGAGTTTAATCAAATTTAATGTGTATATATTAGGCCTATATAGACCCTAAGTGATATTGTAATTGTAATGTAGGCTAAGCTGTTTTGAGAACTAGCAAAACATTTGTTTTAATTTAAAAAGAAGTAACTGCTAGTCTGTCATTAGCTACATGTATGTATATTACTCCTATTTCAATACAATAATAAAGGGATGTAATACATTTAATAGCGGTTTCTATAATATGCGCTCTATATACTGTATAAGTTTAACATTATTATTCTTTTTAAAGATTTTGTTATGTTGTATCTTTCAGCAAGAGTGAACTCCGAAAAATGTTAGTAAAAGTCACAGTGATTCAATAGTTCAAAATAGATTTTTTCAACGGCATATTCATACAAATTTAGCTTGGTACTATCGGACAAGAAAAGGCATGGTTATGGACAGTTGCTACTGCAATATCACAAAGAATGCTCGTTTATGCACACCTGTAACACAAATGGTTCTTTAATATTGTTTTATATAATAAACTCTTGTATTAGGACTACGTTACGAAAACAATGCTTATTTAAACCGGACTGTAAAGCAGCCTTGAATTTGAGGTACAGTATGTTTAGCAGTAAGACATTAGCAAAACGATTATAAATGAAGGGGTATGCTAGTAAATGAGACCCTAGGGAAGTAATGTCCCTACCGTATGATGTTTGTTGGTGTTTTAAATTAAAGAAATTATAGTTTGTATATGAACTCATAGTGTATTTTGTAAGTCTGCAGAAGTTGATTAAAGCCATTGTTACCATTGGAACTGGGCCATTGCAAATCAATCGGAATTGGGCCCAGTTAAAGTTGAAGACCAGTTGAATTGTCCAAAAACACACAACACCCACATTTTTTTTTATAGAATACACAGATTTTCTATATAAAATCGTTTAATTTATATACACTTTCTATACAATTGTATAGAATTTCTATTCGCATATTTAATGTATTTTTATAGGGTTTTTTTTCTATAAAATGTTTATAGATTTATAAGTGGTTTTTATAAAATTGTTTATAGATTTTCTATAGTTTTTTTTTAAGGTTTTTTATATAAAATTTTCATAGACTTTCTACAGATTTTTAATAAAATTTTCATAGTTTTTTATATAATTTTTATAGATTTTTAAGTCTTAATATAGTTTTAATATATTTTTTATAGAGTTTTTATAATTTTTTTATAGTTTATTTATATAATTTAAATAGATTTTTAATATAGTTTTAGTAAATGTTTAATATAGTTTTAATAGCTTTTTAATAGACTTTTTATAGTAGGCTTCTATAGTTATTTCTATAGAATTTTCTATAGATTTTCTAAACAAATATGCTATAGACATTCTATAGGTTTTTTTGATAGAATTTTATAGATTTTTTTTTTGTATGGGAAGGGCCTGAGTCGACGTACGATTGAAATTGTCGCTCCACCGGCGGGCCAATGATAAATCAACATATCAGACCTAGCTATAAAACGGAAACTGACGGGAAGACTCGAAATGAAACGTAAAACAAAGTTTTTATTTAGCTTACCAATAACAATTATTTAATAATACAATGCAGACGTTGTTTATTTGAGCTCCCTAGGCCTCAGCAATTGATCAAGCCAGTGATAATTACAATTGTTTACCAAGGACAAAAGATGGCTTCCTGTGTACCCTCAACAACACAGGGCAAATTTAAATTCAGGCCTAGCTCTATCTGCTCCAAAAGTAAAGGTAACTTCATCTATTATTGAATGTATTGAAGAATGTGTATATGATCATCGCGAAGTTAATAACCAAGTCATAGACTGTACTTTTTGCAAGTTGATGTACCACCGTGACTGTGTCTGTATTAAGGCTAAGAAGCCAACTGCTTGGATATGCCAAACTTGCAGATCGTCTGTAGTAAAGAAGCTTACTAAAACAGTTGTCCAAGGACTGATGACGTAAATCACCAGAAGAGAATTGATAAATTTAACAGTGGTTTAAAGCAAATTGCAGTACAGTATGAATCTGTCCTGATCGACAATGATGAATCTTTTAAATTAAGAAACAATGATGCAGATCGATCAACTCTTGATAGAAGGGGCCTGCACTTATCAAAGCAAGGCACAAGTCGACTACTAAGTAACATTGACAAATCATACTCATTTCTTAGTCATCGTAGGAACAACATGGACACACCGAACAGTCAACATCAACAAAGACATACTCGCCGATCTCCGAAGTCCAGACGATCTCAAGACACATATCGCTATAAACAGCAAACCTTAAACGAAGGCTTAAATTTCATTATTCTCAACATTTTGAGCGCTGTTGCAAGCTCTGTGGCCTATCCAATCATGTAACAGATGAATGTAAATACACTGAACCTGTACAGTGTTTTACTTGCTATGAGTATGGACACACATCTTATATACCCGGGAGAAGACCATACTTATGTGGCTCAATGAACTCACAACGACCATCAAGAGCATAGGATATCGCTGGCAATATGAAAGATGACACCAAAAAGAAAGAGAAATACAATGATGGTAAACGTATTAGACGTGTGAAACGTAAAAGCTACAGTAAACATAATCCCACCACAGATATTGATGTTGATTTTAATATTGCTTTTAACAATGTTAATAGGATTAAAAACAAATTATATGATATTAGGAAATTTTTAATCGAATCTAAAATTGATATTTTTGGTATTGCCGAAACATTCATCAAATCTGAGGAAGTTTTGAATATTACAAATTTCAAATGGTATGGTAAAAATAGATCTAACAAAGGTGGGGGTGGCATTGGCCTCATTGTATCTGATAAAGTAGATGTTATTAATGATAATCGTTGTAACTGGAAATGTGATGATTTCGAAAGAATTTGGATTCGTTTTAAAATCTATGAAAATGTTTTTAATATTGCTGTTGTTTATTTCCCTGTCGAAGGGTCCAATCCTGACTTAGTGGATGAACTCTTCAACCAATTACTTTCTGAAATACTTTATATTGAAAATGAAAATAACAATAATGATCCCTGTCTCTTATACACATCTAGATGTGTATAAGAGACAGCATGGATAAATTATTATATAAAATGATTGTTGATGAGGAAAGAAATTATCATTTAGGCAGTGATCACAATGTACTTATTACCCAATTTAAATTAAAATCTAACACAAAAACTAATAAAACTCATACTACTAAACATAAAGTTTGGAATGTTAAGCACGACCAAGATTGGTCGAGCTATAAGCATTCGATTGAAGAAAACTTTGACAATGATATTTGGACTAGGAATATTATGATTCTAGTGATAGTAATGTAATTTGGGAAAAATGGAAAATAACTCTATTATGAGTTGCTAATACTGTAATCGGCTTCAAAGAAATTACAAATTCTCGCAAACAATGGTGGGATAAAACAATTGATACAGCTATTCAGGACAGGAAACAAGCTTGTAAAAAACACCGGGCTTGGTCAAAGCATAACAAAGAAGATAAACAATTAGGAGATGCCCTATGGGATAACTATAAAACTAAAAAAGCTCATGCAAGAAAATGGATTAGTAACAAAATTACACAATTTCGTGTTGAAAAAAGTATAGATATTGCTAAAGCAGGGGGTCCTAGTTCTAAATTGTTTTGGAATGAATTAAGAGGCACTAGGCATACAGTAGTTCCGTCTAACTTAAAATGTACCGATTCTGACCAGGTCACAACTGACAAAGATGTTATGAATAACATGATTATGAGTTATTGGAATAATATTGGTAAAAGTAGTCAGTATAAACATAATTATGATATTGTTATTAATAGCCAGCTATTTGATATCAGAGAAGGTTTAATCAAAAACAATGTCAATGAACCAACAAATACACTTGATGATATAGAAATATATTTTGATGATGTTAAAAGTGCTTTGTTACGTGCTAAAAACAATAAATCACCCGGTATCGATTGTATAACTAATGAGCTGTTAAAGAATGGTGGTAATTCATTAATTAGATCCTTAACATACCTCTTCAATAATTTTATTGATAATGGAGATATTCCCAAAGAATGGAACAGAGGGATAATAATTCCTATACACAAAAAAGGTAATAAAAATGGATCTTAACAACTATAGAGGAATTACCATATCTTCATGTGTATCTAAGATTTTTAACCGTATTATTTGTGATCGGATTTCTGAGTTTTTAGAAGATAACAGTGTCCTTACGGAAATCCAGGGAGGCTTTAGAAAAGATCATAGGTGTGAGGACCACATTTTCACATTAAAAAGCATTCTTGCAACGCGAAGTGTGGAAAATAAGCCCACTTATTTAGCATTCCTGGATTTCCGTAAAGCATTTGATACTGTATGGCGAAATGGCCTTTTATCAGTTGCATGGAGTACTGGTATCCGTGGTAAGGTCTGGAATATTTTAGATAAGTTGTATAAAAATTTGCAGTGTAATGTTAAATTTGGTGATATTGTAACTGATTTTTTTCGATGTCGACGAGGGGGTCAAGCAGGGTTGTGTTTTGTCACCCGTTTTATTTTGTATTTACTTAAATGTCTCTAAAATCTAAAATGTTAAATGACAATGATTTAGGCTGTTATAAATTAGGGACTAAAATATCTTGCTTATTTTGGGCTGATGACGTTGTCCTGATTGGTAATGATGCATTTGATTTAGAAAATATGCCTAATATTGCAGGTCAATTTTCTAAGAAATGGAAACTTGAATTTATTTATAAGTCTAATGTCGTTGTGGTCGGTAAACGAACTGACAAACTTAAAAAATGGCCACTAGGTAATCATCACATTAAAGAAGTGGATAATTATAAATATCTAGGCAATAACATTTCTAAAACACAATCTGAATGTTGTCATGTAAATGATCTAGTTAAAAATGGTAATAAGCTAATAGGCTATATCAAATCCATCATAAACGGTCAGGACGATTTTAATAGAGTTTACTTCGGTGATATTTTGTGGAAAATGATCGCACTCCCATCCATTAATTATGCATGTGCTGTTTCAGCTTATAGTGCCAGTGATTATAAAAAAATTAGAAAATATTCAGTTACAAATGACTAAGTCAATCCTTAAAGCACCTATAAACACCCCTTCTTTGGCTCTAATAGGTGACCTTGGATGGGAAACAATTGAAAATATTCAGAATGAAAGAAAAAATAAATATTTTGATAGACTCATTAACTTGGAGGCACATCGCTGGCCTAAATTACTACTTAATGCCTTATTTACCTTATACAATAGTAATTCTAACCTTAAATGGAGATGGCTAAAATCTATTAATAACCATCTTAATAATAGTGGATTTGACCATGTCTTTTCAAGTGATATTCCCCCTGATACAGCATGGTTTAAGTCATTTAAATATACTTTCCAACAAATGAATGTAGTTGGTTGGCTTAATAAAACCAGCGAAAAATCATCCCTCTCTGATTATATTAAATTTAAAAGGATTCCTAAAATGGAAAGTTACCTCCTAACTAAAACTGATTTTTATGGTGCTCAACTTAAGTTTAAGGCACGCTCTAACTCACTTCAACTTGAAATAAAAGCTAGTAAGTGAGATAATAATAATCCTGGTACTTGCTTACTGTGTAACAATGGTATTGAAGACTTGCGACATTTTCTGTTTATTTGTAATAAGCTTGAAGAAGTTCGGTTATCTGAACACGAAAGTTTAGTGAATAAACTTTATGACTCAGGCTTATCTGAGTTATGTAATCAGATCCTTACAAAGGATACTGATGCATTTCTTATCATTATGTTAGGCGGAGACTGCACAGAGTTTATTCCTAATCTACCCAATCACCTAATTGACTTGGCTCATCTGATTTTTGATGATTTTTGTAAATCTTATATTAAGAAGGCATGGGCAAAAAGAATTGAGATTAAAAATGGTGCTATGTTATGATTTTTATTATTATTATTATTGATATTATTATTATTATAATTATTTTTGTGATTTAATTTTTTTTTGTGTACAGTACTTCCTTTTTATTGATTTTCATCTCACTATGTATTTTATTCTGTTAATTTTGAAGCACCATTATTGTGATGAGTGCCTTAATGGTTTGGTTAGACTTTTTTGACTTCATGCTTTTTTTATTGTATATTCCTTTGTTTGGTTTTGCGACTTTCTTTGTACATTTCATTTTGTTACTTTGGATGCACCATTATTGTAATGGGTGCCGCTGTTTTAAAAGCGTTTTTCCGAAATAAAATATTATTATTATTACTATGTAATAGTAACACATGGAAATCAGTAGCTCACTAGGCCTAAAATTGTCAAATTTAGTGAAATCAAACACGGTCTACCTACAAAAAACTTACTTTTGTTTGTCATCACACATAAAAAAATGCGGAGGCAAGTACCTACATATAAAACTAAAAGGATCCGCTGAGTGTTATATTCGTAACCTCCTGCATTCGTAATAGCCCGCATTTTATCGGAAATATTCGCAAGATTAATTATGAGTGTTGATTGGTAGTTGGCTCGTGATCAAAGGTGCCGACTGGTACCGAGATTCACAGTCACTTACTTGGCAAACCATTCGATGACATAGTAGCTACTTTCAGTAGCCACTAAAATTAGTGGACGCTGGGGAATAGGCAAATACCATTGGGAGTTAAATTGATGACGTCACGATTGACTTATACTGATTATTAGTATCACAAGCTTTCGATAAATTCATGACGACTCAAACAGTATGTTTATTCTCAGCTAAAAAAAAGTTTGTTACAATAATGCAAGATCTGATTTTGTTTAAGGAAACCATTGCTAGGTTGAAGGATATTATGTGCCTTTAAAACGTCTATCAGTCTATTATAAAATATTTTTTTTAAACTTTTGAAAATCACGAAAGAGGAGAAATCATCAATTTTATGTACTGCTGGGATTAGTTTTGCTTAGTTTATTGTCGAAAATACTGGAAAATGAATTTAATTATTATACAATACCGTCACTCATTCGCACTCCAAATACATTACCATTACCAAATATTATTATAGGTTATTGTACCTGTAGGCTCAGTAGTAGCATTAGTATTTCAGTCTGTACATACCCTTTTATAGGATGACAAGCTATTCCCGACGGCCTTTCGAGGCCTGTATCAACAATAGTAATGTCGGGTCCTCCGTTGAAATAAGTTGTCACTTTGATCCAGTTATAACCTTCGTCCACCCAGTACACATTTTGAGACAACCAGTCAATTGTTATAGCCTCCACTCTACCAGAGGTAGGACCTGAAATGCTATGAGCATCGCCACCAAGAGTTCCAAAAGCATCACTTAATAAAATCACGTGATTATCTTTATCGTGGAAAGTAACATTTCCTGTGTGGTAATCCGAGGCTACTGAGGTCCAGTAGTGGGTCTGAGATGCATAAACCTCTTTATAGTTTAGCGTCATGCCACTGTTGTAGGAGTCTGAATTTGCAGATAGCCAACCAATAAAAGACTGAGGAGTCTGGTAGATTGCCAAAAACAAAGTATTTCCTGTATCCTTTCCAAAAGCTGTAAGTTAACACAACAAAATACTAATGAATAGAACATTTGTAAAGTTGAGCTAGAGAAACTGTGTACGGTAATTTTATGTGACTATAAATAATATAGCCTTGTAACATAAGCGGTCAGACATTCTAAAAACCATATCGATTAATCAATCTCTATTTTACTTGTGCAAACTTAAAAAAAATATACACATGCAAGGAAACTTTATATTTCCACACATTTATATTGATCATAATGTACAGCAATACATGTTTTTTTTTATCATTAAGTACAGTGGGGGGGGGGGGTGGATGGAAAGAAGAATGGGTGAGTCAGAAAAGCCAATTAAGGTTTTAAGATTGATCCACTCCTTAAAATATAGTGACCTTTAATATATAACAAATCAAAACAAATATATATATATATATTCTCTATATATATATTATATATATTATATTATATATTATATATATATATATATATATTCTCTGACTGAACAAAAAAAAAATATTATTTGAATGTTGTTTACGGAAACCATCGTTAGGATGAGAGATATTATGTGTGTTTCAATCTATTATTATTCATTTATTCAATTATTATTTTTTTATATACTGGGGTTGTTTTCGCTATCTTACGTATTGTTGAAACACCAGTAGCAAAATAAAGGTAAAAAATATGATAGAGGGGATGAAATAATTTGCGCAATTTGTTTAATGACGCCTGCATTGAGCATCGCCACCAAAAGTTCCAAAAGCATTACATCATTACATCTTGGAAAGTTACACTTTCTGCGTGTTAATCAGTGGCTACTTAGGTCCAGTAGTGAGCCTGGGATGCATAACTTGTTTTATAGTTTAGGTCTTGCCTCTGTTGTAGGAGTCTGAAATTGAAGGAAGCCAACCAATAAAAGACTGAAAAATTTAGTAGATTACCAAAAACAAAGTATTTCCTGTTAACACAACACAATACTAATGATTTGAAAATTTGTAAAGTTGAGCAAGCGCAACTGTGTACGGCTATTTAATGTGACTAGTATACCCTTGTAACATAAACGGTCCGACATTCTAAAAACCATATCGATTAATCAATCTGTATTTAACTTGTGCATACCTAATCAATCTGTATTTTACTTGTGCATATTAAAAAAAAATACACGTATAAAGAAACTTTTCATTTCCACACAGAGTTCATTGAACATAATGTACAGCAATACTTGCATTTTGTTTAATCATTAAGTACAGCTTAGTGCGGGGAGAATGGATGAATCAGAAAAGCCAATTAAGGCTTTAAAATCGACCCACTCTTTGAAATATAGTGAAGTTTATTTATATAACAAATCAAAACACCTACTAAAGAAACAAAAAACAATATCTTCTGACTGAACAAAAAAAAAAAATATTACTAAGTGCTTCAATTAATCATCAGAACAACTGCTCTTTTATTACATCCACCAATGAAGTTGGCAGTAGGTTATTTTTTCGTCTCGTTTTTGTGTCTACTGCCTCCAACGGGGGCGTAGACACTATGTCATGATGTAGCAATTAAAGATGGCGGAAAAGGGTAAATCTGGCTTAGGCATGATGGGTACTACTACCGCGAGGTAAGGGGCACTCTATTGACAATCGAATAGCGTTCGGAACTCGAACAAAATTGCGTTTGAAACCCGAACACGCGTTATACAGACGCAGCACGCATTCGCCACAAACGCCTTTTACCGTCATTTGCAGGACGCCCTCTAGAACATGGTAGTACTCTTCATGGTAACTTCAGGAGTTACTTATTTTTGAAGTGTTTATAGTTGTAGGCCTATACAAAATATTGTTATGAAAGAAAATTTTCATGAAAAATCCAGATACACTACAATAATACACACATCTGCATATAGAAGAACTGTTTCTGCTGATAAAATAAAAAAACACGTGTTTTAAACGCTTATTAAAAAACACGTGTTTTTTCCCCAGTAGAAACGGGTCACAAAACAAAAACACGGTTAGGAATGCGTTCTAAAAACGCGTGTTTTTACACGCATTCGTTATAGGGTTTGCGTTCAGAAAACACGTGTTTTGTTGCTCACTTTTCACTGCAACGCAATACCGTGTTTTTCATGACCCGTCGGTGACCCAAATTGACCTCTTCGTTGGTTTGATCGCCCGTCTGCGGGAAATTCGGGGCGAAGAAAAAAAATTAAAACAATAGGATGACATGCTTGAAGATCATACCATACTTTGTTCATACTTTCTTGGTGTTTTGTTTACTCCTTTCGCAGCATGCGCAATACCTCGTAAGAAGTAAGGTCAGCTTCAACTTCCGTTGGTGACCGTCATTTTAAGCTCCGCCTACATGCCGATGTTAGCATTACCGTGTTTTTATTAGTTGCAATTTTTACTAGAAACGCGTTCAGGAGGAATTTAACCGTTTATAGAAAACACGTGGTTTAGGCGTTATTCAGCAGAAACACGCCTACAGCCCACAGTTTTTAATAGAAATTCGTCAAACTTGACCACAGTGTTCCTTTACCTAAGATCTACAGCTGATTAAATTTTGAAAGTTCACTGTCAAAGGTCAAGGACGCAATGAACGAAAAACTATTTTTAAATGTATTTGTCTACAGCCCATAGTTTTAATCACAAACTTGTCAAATTCGGTCACAATATTTTACGAATAAAGATCTCATTACCTCCGCCAACGAAGTCGGCAGAAGGTTATGATTTTTTTTTTCAATGTGTATTTATTTATTTCAGGGTCAAAGGTCAAGGCAATTTATTTGTGTACAGCTCATAATTTTAATCACAATGCACCTTGACCAAAGATCTCAAATTGTTTGAATGTTAAGGGCAAGTGTTAGGCCTAATGGTCAAGCTCACAATCAACAAAAGAATAAAAAAAAATTAAAATTGTAAAAGTTTGCATCAGAAATTTGTCAAACTTGGCCACAATGTTGCTATACAAGAGGAAGGTACTAAACAATGATTAAATTTTGTAGGGTCAGGGTCAAAGGTCAAGGCCACAACGATCGAAAATTTGTATGACTGTTTGCTACATGATCATTAATTTCAAAGCGATTTATGTGAACACAGATTGGTGTGGTGGTAAGAAGAGTGTTTTTCAAACTACCAACCCCGGGTTCAAATTCCAAGGTGTCTATTTGTATTTTTTTTTTCATTACTTTTTTTATGGGGACAATTATATGCGGAGGAAATTTCAATTCAATTTAATTCAATTAACTTTATTCCAATATCAATATAAACAATACAATTATTAGCAACAGAATTATCCTGATGAGAATGTGAACGTAGGTATGCTCTCTCCGAGTGCTTTCTAATTTATTATTAAGTTAATTCGCAACATAAGTAGATAATACGTATTGATTGTATTTAATTGAAACCGAGAGGAGAATTGCATCTAAAATTGGAATCCATATTTACAAAAAGATATTGATGTTTTAGAAAAAAGTTCAAAGGCACGTTACTAAAATGGTTCCAGAATTTAAAGATTTACCGTGTGAGTCTAGGTTGCGCAATCTTAGACAAACTACTTTGAAAAAGAGAAGAATGAGAAACTTTTAGTCCTGGTCTATACCAAAAAAAAATTTAAACAAGGGTCTGCTATGCAGAAAATTTTCTTTTACTCAAAAAGTTGTTGAAGTATGCATTTGCCTGAAGACATTATCTTGGCTCCGTCTGTAAATGTTTTCAAGAATCTCTTGGATAATTTTTGGAGAGACTAAGATACGGAGTCTAAAATAAATATACACACACACACCCACACACACACACAAACACACACACACACACACACACACACACACACCCACACACACACACACACTAGGGTCCCGTGGAAGCATCCGCTCGGCCTAGCCTAGCATAGCCTAGTCTAATCTAATCTAATCTAATCTAATCTAACCTAAAGTAGAATTACAAACATTAAAACATGTGAATTGTTTTTTGGTAGAAAGGCAGTTGGTTAATAAAGTGGAAGTCCCTTTATACAACAAATAATATAATTTAGATTTTAGAATATAATGTAGTATCGCAAGGTTCCGATAAACCATGAATACTCCAATGATATATTCATTCTCAGATAAAGCTAAAGCAAGTTTGTTGACTGTTGTTTACGCAAATGATGGTTAAGATGAAAGATATTATGTGCGTTTCAATATATTATTAATAATTTTTTTCCAAAAACAATTTAAAAGCATGAAAGAGGAGAAGTAGGGCAGTAGTTAGAAATAATATGTCCACCATTTTTTTTTATATACTGGAGTTATTTTCTCTATTTTAAGTGTTGTTGAAACACCAGTAGCAAAATCAAGGTAAAAATATGACAGGGGGATGAACTATAAATTGCGCAATCTGTTTAATGACGCCTGCATTATATTCACATGCCCTCTTCTTTCACAGGCTTTTAATTCACAAAGAATCTCAATAGTTTTTTTTAGCAGTAACACGTGAAAGGAATATTGGACTTAAAAATCAGAATAAAAATCAGAAACAAAAGTTGTAAAATCTTTTTAAAGTTTTTATTTAACTTACTAGTTAGTTTCTGGGATTCCAACATCCTATTATTATAATAGGAGTATATGACCGGTTTATCTTTATTTTTAAGTTTGCCTAATAATTCATAAATGCCTTTTCATATTTTTCGAAAATGTTTTTTTTTATATGTATTCAAGTTTGTAATATAAATCTACGTTTAACTAAAAGTAGAAAAAGCTCATGATTAGGCAAAATTAGTGCTTCTAGAGCGAAAAAAAAAATCCGAAGCCTAGACAACGCCTATGCCACGTCAACTTGAAATTCCAGAGCTCCGACCGTCAGCTTGAAATAGCCGAGCTTAATTGGTGTCGACACAGATTTTTCTGAAATCATACAAGCAAGTAAATGAATGGAATAAATCGAACGTAAGTATGTAATATAATATTACATTCAAACAACATCCTGATATCCGAAATTATTTCATTATATCTTTTAATTTTGATTTGTTCAAATGCAAGTTAAAAAAATATGTTAATGATTTTTAATTGTTCTATATTGTTATTATTATTAATCTATTATTATTATTATTATTATTATTATTATTATTATTATTATTTATTTATTTTATTATTATTATTATTATTATTATCCTTATTATTATTATTATTATTATTATTATTATCCTTTTTTTTTCTGGGAACAGCACATCTCTAAGTTGACAGTGATTCCGCTTTTGCTGCTCTCTGGCTCACATGATTATTCTTTGTTTTTGAATTTCTCTTTTTTTTTTGTATTTGTAATGTTTTATATTGTTAAATGAATAAAATAAAATAAATAAAATTAAGAAAGAATATCGTCAATTAAATGTAATCAGCAGGTACTGATAGATAGAATAACGAAAGTAGAAGAAACACAACATATTATGGATCAATACTATATACAACTTGAAATGAACGTAAAAAGTCTAAATACACTTATTGAGAACATGGAAACTGAATTAAAAGTGAAAAACAGAATCAAATAATAAAACATAGAAGGTGAAATTCTAAGGATGGAGAGATATTCAATCTACGGTTTGGTAGAATAAAAGAAGAGGAGAACGAAAACACGCTAGACAAACTAAATAAAATTATAAAAACTAAATCTGAATGATATTAAAATTGAAAACGCACACAAAACCGGAAAAACGTCCAGAGGTGAATAAAAAACCAAGACATATAATCGCTAAATTAATTTACAGGCCACAACGATACATAATTCTCAGGAAAATAAAAACACAAAAGGACAAACAATTCTACGCAACAGTGGATCTTACAGCATCAGATGCCAATAAAAAACGCGAGTACAGCGATATAAAGAGGGGAAAATCTTGCATTTCGAAATGCAATATTATATACTAATGGGAGATCATACCGCGATTGGCCAAAAGTGATATAAATGAACTTTACTAGTATGTATGTAGTACTATTTCTGAACATAATTAAATCACTAATACCATAAAGCCACCCGATTCTGCAATCAGTTAGTACATAAGTAATTGTTAACTTGTGAGAAGTAATGCAATTGACTATCTATTAACTTTCATCATTGGTCAACAATGATCTCCGTTAACAACTAGCCACTTCATTAACCTTCTCTCCAGTACTAAAGGATAGGCATACGGAGTGGTGGCGTCCCTACTGCTCCAATAATGGATTTCTAGTATTTGAAGCAAATCTTATTATCAATTAACTATTTGTATAAATTTAAATGTAGTGTTAACTAGTTTATAATTCATATACTGCTTTTCTATGTATTTTTAAAATACCAACAAACGGAAGCTTTACATTTGTATATGGACAAAATCTGGGCCTAGTGATACAGTATATGTATAGCATCATGGCGTATGGATGGTGGTGCTTTTGCGTATTTCAAAATTAAGAAAAATACAGTATAAAACTACAGTATACAGGTAGGCCTAGTTTGTTATCTTCTCCAAAAACCTTTAACAACACAATCAACAAGAATGGTTCTCAGGCTCTATCCAGCATTGTAAAAATAATAAAAGCCCTGGTTTATATACCATACGGTAACAAATGACATGTTAAAGAACGGAGGAAATGGCATGATTAGATCACTATATATTCTGTTTAAAAGGTTGAGTGAACTCAAGACAATTCCAAACGACTGGAATATGGGTGTCATAATTCCAATAATTAAAAAGGGTGATCCCAAAGACCTTAGCAACTACAGAGGCATTACACTTATCTCGTGTGTCGCTAATGTTTACAATCGCATTATTTCCCACACAGTGTCCAATTGTTTAGAAGAGTTTAACATTTTAAGTGAAGTGCAAGGCGGTTTTAGATCATATCTTCACATTTCAAAGTATCATTAGCACACGACAATCAGAAGGCAAAAAAACATTTCTTGCATTTTCAGATTTTTTAAAAGCATTTGACATTGTTTGGAGAGAAGGGTTATTTTCAGCTGTTAGTAATATTGGTGTTAAAGGAAATTTACTCCAAATTATTACGAATTTGTATGAAAATGTACAAGGTAAAGTTATTTTTCAAGATATAGAAACTGAATTTTTCAATATCGACGAAGGAGTCAAAAAGGGCTGTTCACTGTCACCTATTTTGTTTTCAATTTTCATCAATGAATTACAAAAAGTGATAACAAACAGTAACCTTGGAGTTAATATATTTAATGTTAAAATTGGAGCCTTATTTTGGGCCGATGATGTAGTGTTGGTCGGTGAAGACAAAAGAAGTTCTAAATCTCCTCGTTAAAGCAGAAAGTGAATTTTCAAGTAATTGAAAACTGGATTTTAATTACAATAAATCCAATGTTCTTATTACAGGACAACATGTAAATATAGAAAATAGAAATTAGGTAACAATTTTTTACAGAAACTGACTGCTATAAATATCTTGGAATTTATATCCCTAACACTAACACCGACTCACTACACATAGAAGAGGATTTAAAAGCCTGCTCCGGGCATACATTTCTCTTCACTATGTGTTCAAATACATTATTATAAGATATCATGTGAGTAATCTCGACAAAAAAATCGCCAATTTGACTGAAAACGAGAATATAAAAATCCGCTTAGAACCGCAAAAATCAAGCAGTACTACTTTTTTTTCACTAGCTAGGTTTTAGAAAACTCCAAGCTTGATGAGAAAACAAATTACAACACACTAACTGTCAACCAACGACACCGCGAGAACGTGACATCGCGCTGCTGTGGACTTCACCACACTAATCTGTAAAACGCGTCGGTCAAGATGGTGTATATTAAACATAATTGAAAAAAACAGAATCAATAATATTATTAATATTATTATTATAATAATTATAATAATAATTATTATATTATTATAAATATAATATTACTATTCTCAGAGAATTTCCCTTTTTCGATTCATATACGAGTTTGATAACATCCTAATATCAAGGCACAGTTTCTTGAATATATTATTGTCAAACAACTGTGGTCTGCCATTTTTCCTTCAATTCTTATGTAGCAAATGATGACATAACAACGACAACCGACCCAATTGTCCATCATCCTAGCCGGGCTGGGAATGAAGCAGTGGATTGCCATGTTAGCGCATGTGCAAAGCTCAGAGCGATTGACTCCCCGGAACGTAAAATAAAAAATCAAGTGGGTGGGAAGTAAATGATAAATGCGCAGAAATACGTCCTTACGTAAAATAAAAACACCATGAACGGAAAGTTCGACTAAATTTACCCCAGTTTAGTCATTTAGTGTAATTTTTTGCCCTATTGTTTATTTGTTATGATTTTTTCAAAATACCTGTTCTTAAGGTCATTTGTGTGCAAAAGAATAGGAATTTTACTGGGCAAGTTTACCTATACCCCACTTTCAAAAAAGTACTTATTTAAAAAAAAAATCATGTAGCAAAACAAAATTCAGAAAAATCCTGAAACATAGGTGAATCAATAGATTGATAATAACTATAATATATAATCAATAGAAATTTTTGCCCGGAGCTGGCCTTTAAGGAAAGATAATAGGATAATAGCATATATAAAGGCAATTATCTATAATCAGGACAGCTTTAACGGAGTTTATTTTGGTGACTTGCTTTGGAGAGTAATCGGTCTACCTACCATCAATTATGGTTGCTCCGTTTGGCTTAGTGGTTGTAAATCCCCAACAGACAAATTTGGAAACCTTCAATAATAAAATGGCAAGTATAATTCTAAGAGCACTTAGATATGTAGCTAAAGAACCATTATATGGACATCTAGGATGGTACACAATTGCCAGTATACACAATAATTTTAAACTTAAATATTTGAACAGGTTGAAAATTTTAGACGATGACAGGCGGCCCCGATTACTCTTGAAAGCAATTATGCATAATGAAAATAACATGAAATGGAAATGGTTAAATTTCATTAAGCAGCTTCTTTCGAAGCATTACTTAAACCATGAATTTTGTGTAAATCAATCAATTTACCTTTCATCTGATTTTAAACTCATAAATAATTTATTATTGTACAATGATGATAATGATTGGTTTAAAAGAGCTTGTAAGAAATCAACCTTAAATGAACATCTCAGATATAAAAACAAACCTTTTTTTGAAACGTATCTATGTGATAAAACTGACTTCAATGGAATGAGTCTTAAGTTTATAGCAAGGTCCTATTGTTTAGCTTTAGAAGGTATGAAAAGTACTTGGTATGATGGATGCACATGTTTTTGCAAATTATGTAACTGTAACCCAGTGGAAAATATAGAGCACTTTCTATCAGAATGCCCACAATGTTATGCTATTAGGGCTAAGACTTCCATGAAATTAAAATTGCTCTATTTAAAAATAATTTACTTGCATATTGGAAAAATTTCTCAAATGGTTCACCAGATCTAAAAATTCATTATTTGCTTGATGATCTTTTCTCAACAAATTCCACTCTTGGTTTAATTTTTGATACATGTATTAAAGAATAATTAAAAGATGCATTGGGAAAAACAAACACATGTTTTTAATGACCCTGCTAACTAGTTTATAAGCTTCGAACCTCTCCTGCGTGAGAGTGATCCTCTGCTTTAAAAGAGAGAGCCAATACATTATACTACTCGAAATAATGTTTACCTACAGTACTTTCACTCAATATACTTTTTGAAATGTAGCATTGAAGATCTACACTATTTTTTCTGCTGTTTCATTGCTGTAAAAATTTTGTTTAAGATTTATGTTTTTTTTTGTGTTTAATCAGAAATTTTGGATTTCATGTAGAGTATAAATGATAGGCGGCCCAGTGTAAAACAGTGCACACATCTTTGCATTCTTTGTTATAGTCACTTCATATTAAAAACATGAACAATCTACAGGGAATTATTTTTTATTGCTACATGGAAATACTATAGGAATAAAAAATAGTAATAGCAATTTAAAACTGTAAACAAAATAATTAAAAAAAATATATATCTCATGTCCAAGAAATAGACAAAACATGAGGGAAAGAAAAATAAGCTAAAACCGTTGATTAGAGCATTGCTTTTTATTTTTTATTTTGATTTTGCGTAAAAATGGTTCTGTTTTGATGTTTCCGTTTTCGTATGCAGGTATTTGTGTATGCAGGTATTTGTGTTTGTCGATACATTTAGTTCCACTCTGATGTTATGGCCCTTATAGTACAGCGCATAAATATTTCTTTTCTTTTCTTTTTTGAGGTGAACTTGTATTTGGAACAAAAACCGTGAAAATAAGCAGAAAATATACAATTTTAAATGTCTTTTTAGTCTTGTTAATGCTTCAAATCGCGCCCGCAAAGACTACGACGCTGACCTAATTCTCTTCACTGCTACAACAGCATTGCGAAGATTGTCCTTACCGCCTGTTTGTAGCCAGGCTTTGCATCGTGATTTATGAGTGCTCTTAAATTTTCAGCCAATCAGAGTAGAAAACAAGATATGAAAAAGATGGGTAGCGGTATACTACAGTTACTTTAAGCTGATTGACTTTGATAATGAGTAGCGCCAGTAAACATCAGGCATCAAAAAATGTAATGCATACCAAACAATTTAATTGTTTGGTATGACGGTATACCCCTCTGCCCATATCAAGCTTTATAAATATGTTTAGACCAACTTTACTGGATTTGTGCTTTTTAGACGTCTGTGTTTTGTTCTGTACTTCGTTGACTGTGCAACTTGAAATCGTTGTTATGGGACCCGCTTGGAAGTATTGTAGTTGTTACTTTTTATGGCTTATCCTATTAATCAAGGTTTTTGTTTTGTTTTTTTGCACTTTTGCCTTTCTTGTCCTGTTGTTTTAATTACATGATTAATGAATAAATTCAATTCAAACTAATCAAAATTGATTGGAAATTGAACTTGAGAATATTGTCAAAATTGTTTGCCAATATTCCAAAAGATAATCGTTCCTATGTTAAGATTTCTCCAAAAAAATTAGGCATGTTAAAGTGTTTTATATATTTCTCTGCTTATGCATCTAAATTACAGAATTAATTACAGAATTTACTTAAAATTGTGGTATTTTATTTTTATTTATTTTATTCAACTTCCAGGTAGATCTATTAGGCCTAATAATGATACAATGAGAATACAATACTTTGAGGGTATATAAAATATATAAACAATGAAATGCTGAAATTTTCTCATAAAATGCAGTTAGAAACAAATACAATAAAATATAATGAAATCGTCAACGAAATAAAATTCATGCATTTAAACTGCTAATTAAAAGTATATAAAAAAAAGCGCCATGGTAAATTATTTGAAACTGTGTACTGTATATGTTGTTCTATATACCGGGAGATAATAATAGGTAAAGTGGTTTCACTTGAGTTGTAAAATGACAGAATTGGAATTTCGACAATTCAAAATCAGTAAAATCTTGTAGGCCTATAATGAAATCACTTTAGCACTTGAAGATAAAAAGTGTATTTAATTCTATGATTTAAGTCTAAGAAACGTTTGAAAATATTCAATGTCACCAACAATGCACTATACAATCAATTTGAATATAATCGTATCCGCTTTTAACACAGTGCTGTGATACCCACTTCGCCACCGCTATCATCTAAAGTCAAATGCAATGCAGTCAGTCTCGTATACATTTATATAGGGTGATGTATGCAAATTAGGCTTTCAGTTTGGCTTAAGCAATGGCCTTCATTTTGGTCGGACCTAAGCAAATTTCCCGCTTTCGAACCATACCCCGTAGACCTGCCATAATCGGCTAGTGGTATTTGCAACGACAGACGTTCAATACAAACCCCTTGAATTGATATTTGCTACACTAGTAAGTACTGTAGAATATAGAATCGTGAGGAAACAATTTTACACTGATGCCTCCAAAAACAATATCTCAACAGTGCTATGCTATATATTTTATTCTAACTCTCACATCTTTTGGACCACTTTCGAGTAATTTTGAGCGAATTTGCTCTTTCTCCACCACCCACCCTCCATTTCAGATGCGTGTGTTCGCAATGTAAATTAATACCTTAATTATTCAAATAACAATAAAAATAATAAATTATTATTATTATTTTATATTATTATTCTTTATTATTGTTATCATTATTATTATTATAGATCGTTGTAGTCACATTTTCAATGCACAGTCGGAAAAGTAAAGTGACTTGTGATTTTTTCAACGTAAATTAGCTTTTACATATTTTTTACTGATTGTTTATGCTATAATTAGGCTGTGAAGTTAAGATGAACATAAGGTACATGCTCGATTGTATAAACTTTATTTTGTGTAATGGATACATCGACATATTTAATAATTGTTTACCCCTTAATTTTACAGACCCACTCTTATAAATATTATCTATGGTAAGACAAGCTGTTTAGATGTCTCAAAAAATGTTACTTTTTTTTTTATCACAAAACAGGTTGCAGAACTTTTTTGACTAACGATAAATGTTGTCTCATAAGCTTCCGCCCCAGTCAATGAGGCTTCATCAGGTAAGATGTTAAAAAACATGTAAGCGAACTAACAGTTGAGCGCAGCTAGAGACAAGGCCTCCCATCCCAAAGCTTCGAATAACTCCAACAACGAAACGAACTGCTAGTAAATGTCAACGCAGTTTTTCGTCTTATATTGCTTATGCGGACGTAATATGAGCACCAATATATTCCCGCCTTATTAGTGTTTACCGAACCTATTCCCGCTTTACTATTGTTAGCCTAATTACTGTCCCTGTAAAGAAAAGTTTCACCTAACCGTCCCATCATGCTCGCTGTTTCTCGCTGTAAAGTGACTTGTGATTTTTTTCAACGTAAATTAGCTTTTACATGTTTTTTACTGATTGTTTATGCTAGATAATAAGGTGAAAAAAAAGATCTAAATAATTACCGTGGAATATCTTTAACTTCATGTGTTTTAAAAGTTCTTAGTAAGATTATTGCATTAAATGTCTCATGCCATCTTGAAAGTGGAAATATCCTTTCTGAAGTCCAGGGAGGGTTTAGGAAGAGCTATAGATGCGAAGACCATATCTTTACTTTAAAAAGTATTGCTGCTTGTCGACGCAATGAGGGAAAAACAACCCATCTAGCCTTCTTGGACTTCAGAAAGGCTTTTGACACTGTGTGGAGGGATGGCCTTCTAAAATCAGCATGGGATGTAGGCATCAGAGGTCGTGCCTGGAAATTAATTGATTTATTATATAAAGATGTAAAAGAAAAGGTAAAATTTGGGGATAATATGACGGATGAATTTAAAATACACCAGGGGGTCAAACAGGGCTGTGTTTTGTCGCCCATATTATTCTGTATTTTCATGAATGAATTTACCAAACTACTTAGATCCCATGATATTGGTGTACATATAAATAAGAACTGGCATGGAGCCCTATTCTGGGCGGATGATGTAGTCTTACTGGCAGAAGATGAGCGCCAGTTGGTTAGAATGCTCGAGATTGCTACTAAATTTGCAAAACAATGGAAGTTGAACTTTAACTATGAGAAGTCCAATGTTATGGTCATAGGTAAACGTGTAAATAAAAACGAAGTTTGGAAATTAGGGGATTACAACATAAATGAAACAGATACATACAAGTACCTTGGTGTACTTATCTCAAGAAATATGAATGATCATAATCATGTCGAATATGTAATTAAAAAAGGAAATCGTCTTATCGGTTATATAAAATCAATTATCAATAATCTAAATAATTTTAATAGAGTATACTATGGTAACATCCTGTGGCGAACGATCGCACTTCCATCTATCAATTACGCAAGTGCGGTGTGGGTAAACGGAAGCAAAAGTGATCTTGAAAAAATCGAAAGGCTGCAAATGCAAATGGCGAGGTGTATTCTAAAGGCTCCAAGAAACACACCCCGTTCTACTCTTTACGGAGACCTCGGATGGTCCCCCATCATCGACTCCCAGAACATCTTCAGACTAAACTATATCGATCGTATTATGAAAATGGAAGAAGATCGTTGGCCAAAGCTGTTACTTAAAGCCCTAACTGCATCTGAAAATATCAATAACTTGAGTTATAAATTACTTGGTTGTGTCGATAGTATATTTCAGAAATGTAACATTGAGAGTATTTTCCATTATACTAAAAATAATCGAGATATACCCAATCCTATATGGGCAGCTGAAATAAAACATGCTCTAAAACAAAATTCGTTAAATTGCTGGAAGGATGATATTAAAAGCA
This sequence comes from Anneissia japonica, assembly GCF_011630105.1. NCBI lineage: Eukaryota > Metazoa > Echinodermata > Crinoidea > Comatulida > Comatulidae > Anneissia > Anneissia japonica. Next base: position 742,760 of record NW_022739814.1, read on the forward strand.
AACCTTCTATTGTAAAATATTAATTAATTAATTAATTAATTAAAACGTCACGAAGTATGGAGGAGTACCTTCTTGACGGTACTGATTTTGAAGGAGCATCAATAAAATTTAAGCTCCGTTCAAATACCCTCCCTCTCCAACAGCGAACTAAAAAATGATCTAATGATCAGAGTAACACTGGATTTTGTAAGGTGTGCAATGATAATTACATTGAAGATATTGATCATTTTCTGCTTGTATGTCCAGTTCTTGAAAACATTAGAAGGATGGAAATATTACACTTTAAAAATAATCTCCAATCACTAAACTTTCACCACGTTTGAGATAAATTTAACTCTTTAAATATTACAGAAAAGGTATGTTTTATTTTTGGCAATGAAAATGAATTATATAAAAAGGAAATTATTGTGGAAATTGATAAATTTAGCAAATCATTGTTTAAAAACCTGTGGAAAGAAAGGTCATTATTATTGCATACCTCTACCTCATAAGTAATCTTTTGTGTTGTTTTTTTTTTCTTTTCGATCTTTATTGTTGTGCTTATCTGTATCTTAATAACGTAATCATTTGTTAACTCTAAAAAATAGTATTACTACAGTATTACTACAGTAATGTTGTTTTTTAATTAGTGGTTTTTGTTTCAACACCAATACAGTACTGAATACTGTTATTGTATAATTGTTTTGTATAACTTTTAGTCTCTTTTAGTTTAGTTGTTTTTTCTTTCTCATTGAACGCACCGAAATGTTGTGTGCCACTGAAACAAAAGTGTATGTTCAGTTGAATAAACAATAAGGCTGTGAAGTCAAGTTAAACATAAGGTACATGCTCGATTGTATAAAATTTATTTACTTTATTTTGTTAATACATACATAGACATATTTAATAATTGTTTACCCCGGAGGAAGGTGTTGCAAATTTGTGTCCCATAGGCTCTGATCATCCAGACCACAAAATACTAAAATTCGCCTGGAACTAAAATTCGTGCTACACCGGCCTCTCTTCCGAGATTATGCTCAACTTCTCAAAACATAAATCCTGCAATGAAAACATGTCATGCGCAGTACCAAAAATTACACAAAATTGCTCAAGCTGAACTCTCAGCAAAATTAGATATAGAGATGAGGGGTAGAAAAAAAAGTCCTGAGAAGATGCATAAAACCATTCATGCGTTAACTCAGACATATATAGAGATGTGGGCTGAATCACCCGTGCGGAACTCTGCTATCCAAAGTTGTAGGCTCATTGTGTGTACTGTAGCGTGTACCTAAATACAACGGTGCGGGAAAACCAGAGGTGACGGAACTGGGAGGTGCTGCGTTATTGAGAGTAATGTGTGACCGGAAATGGTCTGCAGTCAGTTGGTTGTTACCATGCGCCAGTGATGTTAGAGTACAGCAACATGAAACTATTTATGAAATGCATGAATAAAGTTCGAGGTTTGTCGGGTAGTAAAATGATTATTGTACGTTTTACGTGCTCCAGTTATGATATGGAAACAATTATTTCGAAGTTTTCTCTTTCCAAGAGGTGATGTATGCTTTGTGAAAATGAGTACGCCGCGTTACTCATTTTCACAAAGGAATACACGCAACTGGTTAGCTAACAATATGCAAATGTTACATGAACACCTGGGAAGGAAGGTGCAATAGCACGTTCTTTTGCCTAGCATACGTCTGTACTGTTGCGACTGTCTCTTATACACATCTAGATGTGTATAAGAGACAGCTTTACTATTGTTAGCCTAATTACTGTCCCTGTAAAGAAAAGTTTCACCTAACCGTCCCATCATGCTCGCTGTTTCTCGCTGTAAAGTGACTTGTGATTTTTTTCAACGTAAATTAGCTTTTACATGTTTTTTACTGATTGTTTATGCTAGATAATAAGGTGAAAAAAAAGATCTAAATAATTACCGTGGAATATCTTTAACTTCATGTGTTTTAAAAGTTCTTAGTAAGATTATTGCATTAAATGTCTCATGCCATCTTGAAAGTGGAAATATCCTTTCTGAAGTCCAGGGAGGGTTTAGGAAGAGCTATAGATGCGAAGACCATATCCTGTCTCTTATACACATCTTAATCGTTCCTATGTTAAGATTTCTCCAAAAAAATTAGGCATGTTAAAGTGTTTTATATATTTCTCTGCTTATGCATCTAAATTACAGAATTAATTACAGAATTTACTTAAAATTGTGGTATTTTATTTTTATTTATTTTATTCAACTTCCAGGTAGATCTATTAGGCCTAATAATGATACAATGAGAATACAATACTTTGAGGGTATATAAAATATATAAACAATGAAATGCTGAAATTTTCTCATAAAATGCAGTTAGAAACAAATACAATAAAATATAATGAAATCGTCAACGAAATAAAATTCATGCATTTAAACTGCTAATTAAAAGTATATAAAAAAAAGCGCCATGGTAAATTATTTGAAACTGTGTACTGTATATGTTGTTCTATATACCTGTCTCTTATACACATCTAGATGTGTATAAGAGACAGGTTTAAAAGAGCTTGTAAGAAATCAACCTTAAATGAACATCTCAGATATAAAAACAAACCTTTTTTTGAAACGTATCTATGTGATAAAACTGACTTCAATGGAATGAGTCTTAAGTTTATAGCAAGGTCCTATTGTTTAGCTTTAGAAGGTATGAAAAGTACTTGGTATGATGGATGCACATGTTTTTGCAAATTATGTAACTGTAACCCAGTGGAAAATATAGAGCACTTTCTATCAGAATGCCCACAATGTTATGCTATTAGGGCTAAGACTTCCATGAAATTAAAATTGCTCTATTTAAAAATAATTTACTTGCATATTGGAAAAATTTCTCAAATGGTTCACCAGATCTAAAAATTCATTATTTGCTTGATGATCTTTTCTCAACAAATTCCACTCTTGGTTTAATTTTTGATACATGTATTAAAGAATAATTAAAAGATGCATTGGGAAAAACAAACACATGTTTTTAATGACCCTGCTAACTAGTTTATAAGCTTCGAACCTCTCCTGCGTGAGAGTGATCCTCTGCTTTAAAAGAGAGAGCCAATACATTATACTACTCGAAATAATGTTTACCTACAGTACTTTCACTCAATATACTTTTTGAAATGTAGCATTGAAGATCTACACTATTTTTTCTGCTGTTTCATTGCTGTAAAAATTTTGTTTAAGATTTATGTTTTTTTTTGTGTTTAATCAGAAATTTTGGATTTCATGTAGAGTATAAATGATAGGCGGCCCAGTGTAAAACAGTGCACACATCTTTGCATTCTTTGTTATAGTCACTTCATATTAAAAACATGAACAATCTACAGGGAATTATTTTTTATTGCTACATGGAAATACTATAGGAATAAAAAATAGTAATAGCAATTTAAAACTGTAAACAAAATAATTAAAAAAAATATATATCTCATGTCCAAGAAATAGACAAAACATGAGGGAAAGAAAAATAAGCTAAAACCGTTGATTAGAGCATTGCTTTTTATTTTTTATTTTGATTTTGCGTAAAAATGGTTCTGTTTTGATGTTTCCGTTTTCGTATGCAGGTATTTGTGTATGCAGGTATTTGTGTTTGTCGATACATTTAGTTCCACTCTGACACGTAGGCCTACGGAGGGGAGTTAGTCGACCATGGTTTTATTACCAGAGAACAATGTTCCCTTGTTTTATATTTGAAAAAGGAAATGTGAAAAAAAAAACTTTAGCCAAATACTGTATACAAAATTAGAAGTTTCCAGTAAACACTGAGTGATGTTTCGCTGTTGGCTAGGATCTAGACCTACCTAGGCTAGGCTAGGCCAGCCTAGCCTAGGCCCTAGGTGTCAAAAGAGTCGTTACCGGGAGAAGAGGGGTGTCAGGCCTGCTCAGGCAATTTGCCAAATGCAACGATGATGTACAAATAAATAACAATTTTAAACAGAGGTATTTTAATTTATATAGGAAGGCTTGATCCACGATATCAAGGGCGGATGCCCTAGCTAGCGGCACCAGATAATGTGTTTTCTCCTACCCGAAATCCACCCTGCCAAGGCTAGGCTAGCCTAGGCCTAAGGCTCTTTTTTCACTATCCCCTGATTTACCTAAATTCATGTTGTGACTATAATTCATTCCTCATTTATTGCATGTGTATAAATAGGCCTTTATATAAAACATTTAATTACTCACTTGTTTTAATAATTAATTCATTATAAACGAATATTGCTCGATCGCGGATGCGATGAAAATTGCAACCCCCAACAAAAAAAGTTACCAGCAGTTTGCTAAACAATCCGGTGATCTGATTGGTCAGTATTAGGGTAGTCGCCACTACGCCAAATTCAGAAATTGGGGTTGTCGCGGAAGCTGTCACAACGCCGATTTAGCCAGTAAGGTTTGTGAGCATGCGCAGATGTCTGTTACGCTCTATTAGTTCGTAGTAGACTGGCCGCGTAGTCAAAACGAAAAATGCCTAATGCCTACTGTGTAACGGGGGACGGTGAGGCTATTTATTAGTAAGACTAGCCTAGGCCTAGGTAGACAGTGCAATTATATGTGATAGAAAGTACACTTTCGAAAGAAATAAATTAAAATAAGAAAAAAAAAAAACTAAGGATAATTAAGTTACAGATGTAACTTGTTTAAGTATTATACAATGCTAACAATGCGGCTCTTAATTGTAGGCTAGGCAAGGCATCCATCCATCTGCAAAGCAGTGGTGTTTATCCATGAAAAAAGCACGCCGGGAAAGTTTGCCTTACCAGGAAAAGGTAATGTAATCTTAAGACGTATGCATGTAATTATATTGTGAGTGTGACGTCACCAAAAAATAAAAATGTTCTATTATAACAAAAATATAATTTGTGTTTGTGGCGTAAATTCCATAATACGAATTAAGGAGTAACACCATCTTCTTGCCATACAAATTACCGCTCCCACTGACGTCTCTCTGAAAAGATGAGAACATTTGCAAAAAAATCGGCGTGTACATTACCCTGTTAAACAGAATCTTGAGTATTGTAGTTCATCCAAAATACAAAACAGAAAAGTAAAACACACGTGGGGTTGTCTAAGAGATTGGATGTAAAAATGGTGACAAAATTAAGTTTATGTTGGCGAAACGAGAACAAAAGAACACATGAAAGACGTAGAGGAACATAACGTTGGAGTAAGAACAAGCGAATGGTCCACTGATTAATCTCAGATATGATAATATATACATACTCTAAGTATCGAAATGCGCACGATATCTCAAATTTGCCACAAGCTACGCACATGCGCGCTTCCACGAACATTTGGCTTGGTCTGGAATAGACACAATAGCGAGTTTTAGATCAGCGAAGACGAGTTACTTGGAACGGTTTGACGTTAATGTAATGCATATGCGCATGCGTAATTGCTGCGAAGCAGCCAATTCATATTCTTGACAGCAATTTGACCTCTGAAAGGTCATTGTTTGTCAAAAAACGAGTGGTTAAGACACTGAAAAGCGGAGTTTTCTTCTTTCGTTCTGCCGGGTAAAATCAATTACTTTAGGCGACGTTTGTAGACTAACCTACTCGTACCAACGTCCGCATGTCGCGCTAGCCTTATCCTACTCTAGGCCTAGACTAGCTAGGATGGTATA
>NW_022739814.1:748456-752313 GCF_011630105.1 Anneissia japonica
TCACAATAATTCATTATTAGACCTATAGTTGTTTTTTGAATTGTACTCCACAAATCTCAGCCGATACTTCGCACAACTGGTTAACGTCTCTATCTATTGTCGTGACGTCATGGCTCGCTGGCTCACACTTGTGATATGTCTCGCACTTGTGATATGTCTCGCACTTGTGATCAAATAACACGCTGGCTCGCACTTTAGCAAAACTCTTTGGCAGTCAACTCGCCCCTAGAAAACCCGCCCTTGGAAACTTTCCCCATAGTTTTACCTTCTTCTATCCATTCTACTTATTTCTGCTTCCGTAATATAAATATTATCAAGTTTCGTATTCTTTTTTTGTAGGCTAGATTCAAGCTCTTCAGATTTGTTATGGATTAATATTTTTTTTATTTTGTAAATATCTTTTTCAAGATTTAACTTTTTCTCACTTTTTATTTTGTTTTTATTTTTTCCAAATTGAACAGAGTATTCCTTAATACTAATCTTTATCATTTCCCATTTTTCAAGTGGATTTAGATCTTTTGACTCAATTTGCTTAAATATACGTATGATGTGTACAATGTAACAATTATCCTCTTAATGCTCATTGTTTAACTTCCAAAGTCCAGGCCCGCGTTTATCGTGAGAAAGTTGGAGTTTTAACGAGAGCGCTTGATAGTCACTAAAAATTGCATAATATTATCTGTGACTAGAACATAATCTAACCTTCTATAGGTATTTGTTGATTTTCTGCGCCATGTAAAATGTTTTTTATTTGGATAAATTTTTCGCCAGATATCAACTAGTTTGCTATATTTCAATAAGTTTTTAAAAGTAAAAACTGGGTTATCTTTTATGTCTTTACTTCCTTTCTGGTTGTATTTTCAATTTATAACACAATTCATGTCACCAGTAATAATAATATTACTATTATTATCTTTTTCAATAAAATTGTTAATATTTTTGTTTAACAATCTGAAATTAGAAACTAATTTATTTTTCCAATTTTTTGATAGCAAAACCTCTTTCCTTTGTATTATTTGGTGCGTAAATGTTAAAAATAACAAAATGACACGAGTCAAAAGTGACCTTTACAAAAACGAATCTACCGTTATTATCGATCATACTTTTGGTAATGTTAAGATCGTGTCTTTCTTTTATCAGAGTTGAAACTCCTCGAGATTAAGAAGAACCGAAGCTGTGGTAGGCTTCTCCGTGCCAATTAAATTGCTGTATTTTATACACCTTTGTAAAGAAAAACCAACACATTTATCTGTAGGCCTTATTTGCAGTAGGTGTGACTATAATAATACCCTTTATAATAGAGTAAAGTAATATACTCCTGTAAAATAATTGTTAATGTTCGTTTAAAAAGTGTAGAAATAAGGACAAAATAAGAACATTTTGAGCCTGAAATCGCCCAAAACATAAGAACACTGAGGCAGGGCAAAATGTTACTGGTTCTTATAAAAGAAAAAGTGTAACATCGGCCTAGTAATAATACTAATTAATAATAATTATTATTATCCTTTTTTTAAATTATTTTATTATTATTTTAATTCTATTATTATTATTATAATTAAGCTCCTGTTATTATAATTTTTATAATTTTTATTGTCATTATGATTATTATTATTATTATTATTAGGCTACTGTTCTGCTATATAGCAACTAGATTAGGCCACTAGAGTAGGCCTACCACTATACGGTACAAGGACTTTTAACTGTTACCAGGATAGGAAGCTGGTGGTGTGGCTAAGGAAATTTTTGTTTTTCTGAGCATGTGCAGATTGTGCATATCTAGCTCATTAGCTTAACAATACCACACATAAGGCTAATTCAAGTTAGACGGCATAAACCAGCCAGCTTTCTATCCTGGTAACAGTTAAAAGTCCTTGACTATACTCTACTCTACTATTCTATACTCCCTCTACTACACTATTATAGGTAGGCACCAGGCCCAAGGCCTGACATGATGTGGAGAGTGAGTAGAGACACAACACCCCTTCTCCTTAGTCGTCTCCTTGACATAAAAATAATATTATAATTATTATAAATACTTAGACCTTACTCTGAGAAAGTCGTAGTCTTCAGTCGGCGAGTCAAACTTGCATACTTGCGATTCATAACGCTGCAAAAGAGGATCGCGAATTGCTTTTTTGTGAGGATCTATCATTGTTTACGCATAAAGACCCCTATACATCATACAATTGTCTCGGGATCACGCGTGATGTTCAAACTTTTTAGTCTTCTTGGGATGAATGGATCACTCACTCGCACAGCACTGAAATCAGGTTGATACTTGTGCGATGATGTCATCTTTTTATTAGCCAATCAGAGTGCTTTATATGTTTCCATATGCTTGGCTCTTCACGAAAAATAAAATCGCTGGCCGCCAAGGGGCCCAGGTCGGGGTTCAGGGTTCCGGGGCCATTAAACCATTAAACTGTAATCTTATTGTAAGCCATTAAACTGTAACATTATTAACTAAGACCAAACATGTACATATGAAAATTATTTTGTTTAATCTTTCCTCGTCGGTGCTTGCATAAAACGTGATAATGATATTGATAAACATGTGTATAATGATATTGATAAACAATCGAAATTCTCAGTACAATATTATGCTAAACATTTACAGAGTGAACTTCCTTATCTTGTGGTCATATTAGACTATATTATTATTATCAAAGAAGTCCATTCAATAAACAACATAAAACATATACATATCAAGGTTATTATGTTAAAGTTTTCATGTCGATGCATGCATAAAACGCAATTTCCTAAAATGTGGATATCTGAGATTGACAGACAACATACTCTGTACTATGTATACTAATTTAACGAGTGAACTTCCTTGATTTAAGGAAATATATATGTATATATAGATACGCAAAGTTTAGAAGGTGAGAAGCTTAAAGGAGAGGACTTCCTTATGTTTTGGTAATATTAGACTGTAATATCATTAAAACCATTCAATATAAAACATAAAAAAATATTCAAAACCTAATTAATTAACTTATGGTCTGTCAAAAAGTGGTCAGGTTCAAACCTGACCAACCGTACCGGTGGCTACGGCCCTGTATCTTGCTATAAAATAAGATGTACTCTGGCTGTACAGTGCTCTTTCATTAAAACCTGGGTCATTTGTGCATTTAATATCAACAATTTTCAGGCATATCATCTTGATTCACGAAAAGTAAGGGGATAACTCTTTCCCATTAAAAAATACGTGAGGTCACGTTTACAGGGGTGGCCCCCAGCTGGGGGAGGGACCGTGGGCCAGGCCCCTCGTCGGGGAGAGCTGCCCCCCCCCCCTCGTCTTGGAGAAAAAAAGAAATTATAAGTATTTGTACATATTAGTAGCATTTTAAATTAGTCCCGTTGAACAGGGGCGGATCCATAATTTTTTTTTAAACGGGGAGGGGCATTTGTATTCTTTTCTTATTTCAATACATGACATTAATGTGCACTGAAATTAAAAAAAAAAATAGTGTCAAAACGCTGTTTTGATACTTGACACTGTTCTATTGACTTACGTTCCAATAGATGTTTGAACGTAATTAATTCATTGTGAAGAAGAATATCTTTTGTTTCATGGGCTTAATTCAATGTAAAAAGTAAACGGTAGTCGGATAACTTACATAAAACGGCACGTGAATTTGTTATTATTATTTTTATTATTATTTTTATTATTATTATTATTATTATTATTATTATTATTATCGTCGTTGTCGTTGTTGTTAAAAGTTAACAGTTGTCAAAACAGTACAAAAACAGGTCAATGAAGGCGATATGATTGCTAAACGAACAGACATGTAAAAACATTTTTTTTAAAATTTGTTTTATACGGTACCCTGAGGTAACATACTCGTTTTCCC
>NW_022739814.1:752335-758549 GCF_011630105.1 Anneissia japonica
GGGGTGATAGGCTTTTCGGACGAGGGGGCTATAGCCCCCTTAGACCCTTCTGGCGCCACCACTGTTTGTTCCTAAATAGTTTCTTATATTCTAGTCAATTCTAGTCTAATCAATTAACCTACCCGAATAACAAATAAGAGTTCAACTTTGATTGATATATTATGGTTCTAAATAATCTAGATAAGATGTCAGATAGTAGTGTCACTTATGTACAGTAGGTATAAGTGACCATTCTATGACATATGTTATAATTGGTTAACAAAAATAAACGCAAAATAGAAGAATTAATAGTAAACTATGAAAAACAAATAAAACAACGATATATGACATCACGATGTTAAAAATAAATAATGAAATAGATTTCCTAATCCGTCTTCTTATCTATAAATCGGGACAATATTTTAGAAGATGGTGATGTAACCAAAAGCGGCAAAACTATTTCAAAATATGTTTGTCAATATTATTAACTAACGCACACACCACCAAAAAAAAAAAAAAATACCTAGGGTGCGTAAAACAACTGCACCATGGCTCAAGGACGAAAATATTATAGTGATGGGTAATCCTAATGAACTCTAAGCAAAATTTGAAAGATGATAATGATATGGAATGGAACGAGTTCAAAAATGCAGAAATGAATGTAATTTGTGTTCATAAAAATACATAATGATGCAAAGATAGGTATTAATGAATGGAAAAATGGATTGCTATTAGGAAAGATGTTCAAAATAACAAAATGCAAACAGTATATACAGGAGTCAAAAAGGCAGATAATAATGTTACCGGGCAAGTTATAGCGAGTGCAATTAATTAATATTTTCAGAATTTGAACCAACCCTAACGGGAAAAAAATGAAGAACCTAATAGTAGTAAATTTGACTATAAATAAACAAAGCTATGTTTATACAAATAAATTGATTTGATATATTTCTAGCGATTTGTTATTAAAATTCAATTAGTCTCCCAAAAAAGTAACGCCACTTGTAACGACGAAAAACCTTGAAATTAAAATTGATAAAAATCTTACATGGAAATCACATATAACAATCACTAAACGTCGTAGTATGTTCCTAAAAGGTGTACCAATGAATTGCTAATGCAATAATTATAATTATCTCATTTACATTAAAGTATTTGAATATGAGGAAATTGCAGATCCTCATTCATAAAAAAACTACAAAGCAATCTAAAATAGGGCAGCAAGAATTACATGTGGTCTGAATTCGGACGCCTCTGTATGAAAGCACTGAATTTAGCGAACTGGCCAGGATATTTTTAACAAAAATAAAGGAGTTGGAATTTTAAAACATCGTATTAAAAAATTTAACACATAAGACACCTTACAAACTTAGCTCGATATAATAATTTCAAATAAAATTTTTGTCAAAGTAGTTCAGATAATTCAAAATCATCCCAAAAATGCAAAACCATCAAAATCAAAAACCCTTCAGATGATTACGTTGATTTTCACTAACTCAATGGCATTTACGGCGCAAAAAAAATCTAGCACATGTGTAAACTAAATATTTTTTGGCACAGCGGCTCAGAGTTTACACGGTAGGTTTCTGAAAGGCCAAATGCGGCAACAGGTGCGCTAATTGTGCTGTAAATATTTTATAACTAGAGATTAAATAAAAGTTATTTCTGCATAAACACCAAGATGTTTGTGCAGAGTGACACTTTTGATAATTATTCCAGAAATCGTCACATCAATTGATTTAACTTTAAGAGCCTGATGGGTGCCGATTACGATCCCCTAAGTTAATATTAACACTGCAGTCAACCCTTGTTAAGAGGACACCTCTATTAGGCCCAATGTGACATCTTTATAGTATGAAAAAATCGTCAATTCTAAACACATTCAACATTCAATTCCTAATAAAAACAGAATAAAGTGAACAGTAATATTTTTGTTAATTCTTAACAATATACATAATACACTTAAACTAATAATATTTCATTCAAATGGTTGTTTTATATTCAATGTAAATTTGTTGGCATTCTATGTATAAACTAATCGTATAGGTTTTTGCTTCTACGTTGGATTTATTTTTTTTTCTTTTCTCTGTATAAAAACGTACTCTCATAATGTAATGTAATTCAATCCACAACCTGTAACATAGCATGTACCCTAATTAAGTTATTACTCAATTCATGTTATATCCTTCATTTAAGTAAAAATGTTTAATATTGTAGAATATGAAAATATAATAATTAAATGATATTCATTAGAATAACAAAGCAGACTTAAGACAAGTTCCACTGATTTATTAATATATTAATGTTTATTTTGTGTACCGATTAGTTTTTATATTGTAATCCATTCTTAGCTGACAAAGTGTACAAGTAGTATGACTGTATGCGTGAAAACTTATTATGATGACATTTTTTTTAATCATTTTCAGTTAATGTTTTATTGGGCAACCTATTTCAGTGGTGATTTGTTAGTCCTAAAATTGCACCATAGTTGACAAAGTGTACAAGTAGTATGAACACGTTATATCGTCATTGCGGACTTATAAAATCCGCATACGCCTTAAAACTAAAAGAAAATGCATACGTTTAGAGTCCGTAGTGAGCCCAAAAAATACGCAATGAAAATATAACGTGTTTATGACTGTATGCGTGAAAACTTATTATGATGACATTTTTTTTAATCATTTTCAGTTAATGTTTTATTGGGCAACCTATTTCAGTGGTGATTTGTTAGTCCTAAAATTGCACCATAGTTGTTTTACTGTATTAAACGTTGTAAATTACAGTACATTTAAAAAGCACATTAATTATAAGTTTATTGTGTTTTATCCTACTATCGGGATACAACTCACACTTTCAAAGCAACGTAACCAGAAAATATAGGCCTATGGAAAATACTGAAATATTTTTAGAAGAAAATCATACCTTTGAACGTGAAACATGCTACTGTAAGCAACAACAGTATTTGTAACGTCATCTTGTTTGTGTATTGTGACTGCGTCTTACATATCCAATGAGGAAGTTTGGTGAGCAGGGAGTTTTTATTAGTAATAACAACTTATTGGTCTCATGACTCTTAATACATAACACAAACACATTATGCATACTGATAATCCGATTATGGCTGTAGGGAGACTAACATACTTTCCAGTAGTTCAAATTCTATCCGGGCGTAATAAGTCAAATCTTGTGTCCAATAGTATAAATAATATTGGTACAAACAAGCACGCCCCCCCCCCCCCCAAAAAAAAAAAAAAAAAAAAAAAGTAAAAAGTAGGGTGCGTAAAACAACTACACCCTGGCTCATGGACGAAATGATGCGTAAGGTTAATGAACTTAAAGCAAAAGATGTCACAAAATAAATTACAATTTATGCAGGGCCGGTGGAACGTTTTTCAAAGTGGTGGGTGGGGGAGGGGGAGAACACACTAGTAAGATGAATGGGAATATGCATAGGTTCATATTTAGCGGGTAGGAGCACAATTTTTTAAGAAATTCAAAAAGAAAGAGGGACCCGTGGTCCCCCCACCCCCAGGAAAAGTTTTATTCCTAGGTGGCGAGAAATGAGCTTTCCCGACTTTGAGCTATAGGTGTCTTTTAATGACAAAATTCAAGGTTTTCAACCTCTTGAAAACGGTTAGGAAAAAATTTCTCATTCTTAATACAGTAAATAGGCCTGTTATGTGTGTATACATACAAATAAAAGAGTAGTTGCATACATGTTCTTTTTCCCATGAATCGATAAACTCCAAAAAGAAAGGAGGGTCCGGTGGCTCTCTCCCGGGAAAACTTTTGATTCCTAGATGGCGGGAAATGAGATTTCCCGACTTCTGAGGTGTCTTTTAATGACTTTTGAATTCTTCAAAATTCAATGATTCCTCCTCTTAAAAACGATTCCATGAATCAATGAACCCAAAGAGAAAGGTAGGTTCGGGTCCTCCCCGGAAAAATTTTGATTTGTAGATGACTAGAAATGATCTCTCCCCACTTACGAAATGTCTTTTAGATTTTTAAGTTCTTCAAAATTCAATGTTTTCATTTCTTGGAAACTGTCAGGTAAATTTTTCTCATTCTTATTTTATGTGTGTATACATACATACACAAAGTTAAGTAGTTGCCTAGCCTACATATCCTTTTTTCCATGAATCGACAAATCCTAAAAAGAAAGGAGGGTTGGGGGCTCTCCCCCGGGAAAATTTCTGATTCCTAGATGGCGGGAAGCGATTTTTTTTCCGTACGAAACATTTACATAAAACTCCACTCGGGCCGTCACGACTGAATCGACCCGAAAATCTCATATTGCAGAATTCAGGTCAAAAGGTCATCAACAACTTCTGATCTGAGAGAACGTCGCTGTCTAATTTTTTAAAAATACATTGATGTTACCATGCTAATAGGCCTACTAATGGGTTGTCTAAAATGACATATAATATTTGATTGAGCTGCACGAGTAATAAAAAGTGTTATTTTAACTTGAATTACATACTGTGGCAATTTTTATTTTTTAGTTAGGTTTGGGTTTTGCATAATTACCAGGCCTAACTACAAAAATATACGCTTATGGAAGTTGATACGTATTCATCTTGCACCACTTGTATTATATGCTATGATTTTTTATGTTTAACGATTTAATTTTTTTTTTAATGAATTGTTATATTGCTTTATGCCTATTTCACATTGTAGTACATTTTACCTTTATGTTATGATGTTAAAAAAAGTAATAATAATTAAAAGGAATGTAATGTAGTATTAAGGTTCAATAGTATTAACTTGCATAACCATTGGACTTGATACCATTCACCTGATAAATGCCTTAAATCGGTTTGACAGATTTAATAGTCAACTTGAGTATACAGATTATCTAATAACATAACTGGGCATTGTATAACTTTACCCTAGTCAGTTGGACTTGGCCTTTCTCACACTATGAATCTATGATTGTCAGTTTTGAGCCTAAGCTCTGAAGTTTGTGATACATCTTAATTAGAAGTTTGTGATACATCTTAATTAGCAGTTTTTTTCTCTATGATCCAATCAGAAACTCTAAAAGTATGGGGTGACTTACTTGAGACACACCCCCATTACCTAAAGTATAATAGGCAAACACCCACATATCACTGAGTCAGTAGTGAGTAGTTAGATTCAATTTAGTAGTTAGGAGTACACAGAAGAAAAGTACAGAGCTGAGCTGACTCCACTCAAAAAGGGTTCTCTAACATCTGAAACCTGGAGTTTAGGTGATTGTAACCATGAACGTACAGTTTGTGTGAATAAAAGTTTGCAGTGTACTAAACGGAACTGTGTTATACTACTCATTAAAAAGTCGACAACAACTAACCGATATTTAACAACAGGGTGACAGTTATTTTCAAATTAAGAGAAGAGCTGAGAAGAGGCAGCTCTGAAATACTGGATGCCATAAGACCTGCCAAAATGTGGCAGAGCACCAATGAATGTATAATTGAAGCCTAAGCCTAGTTATTAATATCATACAAAAAAAAATACCCAAAAAAATAAAATGGCGGGAAATGAGCTTTCCCGACTTCTAATTTGGTATTCAAGGACTTTATTATTTATTAAGATAAAAATATAAATAAAAAATTGAAAACAGACAGCCAATAAAAGACTGTATATTAGTGTATTACAATAATTGCTTAAAAATCAGCTAACGGGTCCTGAAAAGTAGGGTCTAGAATTTTTTTTTTGCCCAAAAGAGGGGGCAAGGACCCATGATCCTCCAGATCCGCCAATATGAATTGCGAGAAAATCTAACTCGGTCGGGGACTGGATAAACACTCTCTTTCCCCTCCCTATCTTCCTTCCTTCTTTCTTTTCTTGTATTTTTCCGATCAGAAAAAACATCTCCATAGATATTATATATTTTTTGCTAAAAAGAGGGGGCCCGCCACCCATGTTATCAAACGAGTTCACAAAAATGCAAAAATAAATGTAATTATTTTTCGTAAAATTAGAGTGAAAGTAAAAATATATGAACAGAATTTAGGGAATTATTATAAATGTTGTTCTAAACAGCAAACGCAAAGAGTGTATACAAAAAATAAAAATAAAAAAAAATATAATAATACTTAAATCATTGATTCAGATATAACAAATACAATAATATATATAAATTGGACCAAACCATGCGGATAAAATAGTAGTGAACTTGACTATCAACAAAATGATAATTATACAAATAAAATGTTAATCTTCAGATCATCTCTAGTTACATTGTTAC
>NW_022739814.1:758714-773102 GCF_011630105.1 Anneissia japonica
ATCGAAATATTATATGAAGACAGTGGTCTTGGTCCTGTCCTGTTCTTAATATTCATTAACGACATACCACAATCTTCAGCAAATGTTTCAAGTTGTATACTATGCAGACGACGATGTTTTTGTTCATGCTTCAGGAAAACTATTTCTGAAATAAGCATAAAATGAATAATATACAAGAATGGTATACAAGGAACATTATTAAATTAAACATAGTATGCTTTTTGAGAAACAAACACGTTGTTCCGCCCCATAATTTTCATATCCATCTTGGAGATCTGTCCTTTGAAAATGTCCTACACATACGATACATTGAACTAGACATGGATGAAAATCTAAAACTAAATACAAACTAAGTAAGTAACAAAATTACTTAGTATACGGAAGTGCCTAAGTGCCATCCTACTTATAAGGTGCCATCCTACTTATTAAGTGCCATCATACTGATTAAGTATCTTGTCAAGTCAACTTTCAAAAGTTGATAATTAATCTTGACAAGTCGTCAAGTAGGATGGCATCTAGGCGCTTCCGTAAGTTAGCTCCAAATTAAATGTACTCTCAAAACTTGCATACACTTTAAACGAACATATGTTAAATACATTATACTTCACTGCAATATAACTATGTATGGACTACGGCATTTCAGTCTAGGGAAATACCCGCAAAAATAAAACAATAATTTACAGATTACAGAAAAAGAGCAGCACCCATAGTTACAAAACACTTTGCTTATTGTTTCCTTAACTTCAGTAGTTTAGTAAGTGTTTTATAGAGGGCGTTGTCAATTGTAATACCAGACGCAAATCCACATTTAGATTCTGAAAGAGTTTATGTTTTATCGTTCAAGAAATTGATGTTAAAAATAGGGTTTTCTTGTAACGTTGTCGCTGACAGATAATGTATTGAATTAAGAAAGTATTTCTGAATTCTGTTTCATTATATTATTATTATGCCCCAATTGTGATATAATGAGTGTTTTTTTAGACCAGTAGATACGATAGGCTGAGCTCCATGTGGTATTCATTGTGGTTACTTACTTTGAACTATGGATGTGTTAGTTTGATCATCAAATGGAGCCTTTTAAACGTATTTCCTTGTTTAAAGGCATATCCATTATAGTTCTCTGATGTGTAAAGCTTGGCTAACATACAAGCCTACTTCATGTAGTTTAGAAATTGAGTAATTTTGTAATCAATCTGTACGGTATTGCATTATGATTAAAGTTATCATCACACATGGTTGTCATTACATAGACCGCCATTTTGCACACACCATGCAAGCTGCTGAGGTCACGTGATCTAGCAGAGGTTGCCAGAAAATTACTTTGATTTGTCTTAATTGTAATGTAACGTTAAATATTTGAGATTTGCCACTTTAATTTTGCATTAGGTATTTTTATGTTGTGTATTATTTCTGCAGCATTGAACTTTATTGATACAAACGTAAATACAATTATGGTGATCTGGCGTCTCGTAACCAGACCTGTGTATGTTGGCAGAAGAATAGTAAGTTAAAATTTAGCATTTATTGATTAATATAAACCAATTGTATTATTAGTTTGTACCCAATTATTAAAGCACTGTTTAAATTAGTGAACAATATAAAAGGGAATGAACATGGAATATTGTATTCTCGATAATTAACATTAATTACTGACCTTTGGAAATGTCGTACATTTGCACATGTACTATTGTATTACTGTATTGTTTTATTTTTTATACTGATTATTCATAATGTTTTACTTGTAAGTGCATATTGGATATAAGTTGATAATAGTTACATGTTTGAAGTGTCAGTGCTAAAGAAATGGTATGGGAATAATGCAGCAATTGTGCAGGCATGTTAAGAAAGTCCTAAATCGACCAAAATTAGAGGCGAATAGCCTCCAAGCTTATGACGATGATCTAGACAACTGCCATGAAGCACTTCATGCCCTTAATTGCATTGGTGAACTAAATAATTAAGGTAGCTTGAAATCTATCATTGACAAATGAACAAAGTTTCTTCAACATCGGTGGACAAGAGAAGTATATAAACTAAGAGAGAAAGATAAAGATAAAGTACCAACGTTGAGTGAGGTAACAAAATTCATCAGTGTTGCGGCTATTGAATCCAACGATCCGCTTTATTGTACTGCAGAGCAGCCATCCAGTATACCTATTCGCAAGACAGTCACTACGTCAAAGAAGGGAAATAATCGTATCTTACTTGCTAATGGTCAGGTGAGGAAAAGGTGCGGGAACTGTGATGACGATCACTGGCCAGATCAGTGCCCACTGTTTCTGAGTCTGACAGCTACCGGGCGTGTTAAGAGAGCACGCAAAAAGCATGTATGTTACTCATGCTTAAACATCGCAGGCAAGACACACAATAATTCAACATGTAGCAGAAAGAAAAAATGTCCAAGATGTGATTAATTTCATCATAAGCTCCTACATGGATACCAAACACAGGAATCGCCACCTTAAAGACATTAACAAGCTCTAATGTGCCACAGCAAAGAAAGTTTGTTGCCTGTAATATCCGCTGTGATCGGTGAAAATCTAAGCAATGTTGTGCTGGATTGCTGTGCTAGCATTACTCTATTAGTGAAAGCTTGGGTAGGCAATGTGGATTTAAAAGCTGGCCTGTTGACGTTGAAATTGGAACGTTTGGGGGAGAAGTACAATCTCATAAATCACTGGCATATAAGGTAAACTTAAAATCTGTAGATGGGCAACCACACAGTGTGCTGGCTGTAGGTGTGCCAGTGATAACACAGGTTCCTGAGATGGAAATTAATCTAAAAACCAGACTACAGCCTGCCATGGGAGAGCCTCTCAACCGACGTGGAGGTGAAGTTGACTTGTTAATCGGTGTAAATGAAGGTCATATGCACACAGGTGAAAGGAGATGACGAGACGAGGGAGATGAAAGGTTTTATAATAAGAAAGTCGGCACTTGGTTGGGTGGTGTTTGGTGCGAATGGTACACCATCTCCACCAATGGCAGTCATTGAACTACTGAAGACCGCTAATGAAGCTGAAAAAGAAGTCCCCATCGCTGCCAAATTGATTCAGAGGGATACATATATGGACGATGTGTGCACATCTGTACCACCTGAAACTGATGCGAAGCAGCTAATGAACGATATAGACCAGGTGTTAGACCCGCAATTGCGGGTTTAAGATAAACGAGTGAATGTCAAATTTTAATACAATGGGAGAATCAATACAAATGTTACCCGAGTCTGACAGTCAGAAAGTGTTAGGAGTAGTTTGGGATCCTAGTTCTGATCTCATGAGGTATAAAGTGAAACCGATCAAGTTAGAGAAGATGACTCCTGTGACTAAAAGAAAGGTACTGAGCGAGTTATCAAAAGTGTTTGACCCAATAGGGTTTGCAGGTGCTTTCATCATTCGAGGGAAGATAATGATACAAAGCTTATGGTCAAGTGGACATGAATTGGATGATGAGCTGAGTAAGAAACTGCAAGGTGGATAAATTGTTTTGATGAACTTTCGGATGTGGACAGCATTTCCTTTCCAAGATGCTTAATACCAGATGTTTCTGTAAAGCGAGTGCAACTCATTACATTCTGTGATGCATCCGAACAAGCCCTTGGAGCTGTGTGCTATAATAGATTAGTACAGGCAGATGATAGTGTTGACGTGTGGCACCCCTTAATCAATTGACTATACCACGACTAGAGCTGCAAGCTGCTAGGAACCAGAGGAGCATCAACTGTTAAGAATGAAATGAGGACCAATATAGATGATCAAATTTTCCTGTCCGATAGTGAAATTGCACTGTGCTGGATACGAGGGCAGTCACGTCAATAGAAAGCCATTGTATCAAATAGAGTGGAGAAGATCCAGAGAACTAGTGATCCATCCGATTGGTACCATATTCCCGGAGACCATAATATAGCTGACCAGATAACACGAGGTATATCTGCCCAGGACCTCACAGGTGTTTGGCTTGCTGGACGAAGCTTCCTTCGCCAGGCTCAAGAGGAATGGCCCAGACCAAATCCAAAGGCAGACCCGACTCAAGTGGGGACAGAACGAAAACAAGAGAAGACGCTTCTGCTTGTCCAGGAAGTACAACCAGTAATTGATGTTAAGAGAAAGGCTGTTAGAGTTGCAGCCTATGTTTTTCGCTTTATCATGAATACTAAGGCGAAATGCTGTATTCACTCTGGCCCTAAGTTCTGAGAGAGTATGATATGAGAATAAACATCCAGTCCTTCTACATCAGCGTCACCATGTATTATATTTGATAACGAAGCATGTGCATGACACAGGACATTACGGAGTAGCCACAACTGCAACTATGGTGTTGCGCCAGAATTTGATCATAGGAGTCACCAGACTAGCAAAGAGCATTCAGTATAAATGTGTTCGGTGCAGATATTTTGATCGCAAGACTGAGGAGCAGTTTATGGGAGATTTGCCAAGTGAGAGATTTATGCCTTTCACACCACCATTTCATTGTACCGCAGTGGATTACTTTGGACCATACGACGTGAATATAGGTCGTAAGACTACCATGAAGCATTATGGAGTGATATTCACTTGTATGAACACACGGGCAGTTCATCTAGAGCTTTGAAGTCAACAGTTCGACAGATAAGTTTCTTCAAGTCCTTAGGCGCTTTTTTGCCATAAGAGGTAAATCACATTATCTCCAAAGGGAAAATGGTTCACAATTTGTAGCAGCTCAAAAGGAGTTAAGAGATATGGTTCGAGGTTGGGATAAAGAGAAACTTCAAGAGTACTGTGCTGAGCGACAAATAACTTGGAGGTTTATAACACCTTTATCGCCTCATCACAATGACTGTGTTGAATCTCTCGTTAAAAGTTGTAAAGAAGGCATTGAAGAAAGCGGTTGGTGGACAGAAGATGAGACCTTTTGATCTTTACACTTACTTACAGGAAGCCGCCAACCTAGTAAAACAAAGGCCTATAATTCGATTGCCAAATGATCCAGACGATGGTTCCTATTTAAATCCCAACGACATACTGCTTGGACGAGCGTCAACTAGGGTTCCCCAAGGTCCTTTTAAAGAAACCGCTAATCCAAGAATTAGATTTTTATTTGTGCAGAGAATTGTGGAAGCCATTTGGAAGATATGGACAAGAGACGTTTTTCCTAATCTTGTAGTACGGAGAAAATGGCACGTAGATAGGAGAAACATTAGAGTAGATGATATTGTTCTGATTGCTGAACTAAATTTGGTAAAAGGACAGTGGAAGTTGGGTAGAGTTATAGAAGTATACCCAGGTGCAGATGACCGTGTGAGAAGCATTAAGGTGAAGACTGAAAAGGGGGACTATCAGCGACCAATAACTAAGATTGCTGTTTTACAACCTGCAGAAGGTTTTGAAATTAAGATGATGCGATTTCCTCGCATGGTGGGGAGGGTGCTTCCTGAAAATTAGTAGTTTAGTTAGTGTTTTATAGAAGGCGTTGTCAATTGTAATACTAGACGCAAATCCACATTTGGATTCTAAAAGAATTTATGTTTTATCGTTAAAGAAATTGATGTAAAAAAAGGGTTTTCTTGTAACGTTGTCGCTGACAGCCAATGTATTGAATTACGTAAGTATTTCTGAATTCTGTTTCATTATATATAAAACTCATATGTGCCTCAATTGTGATATAATGAGTGTTTTTAAGATCAGTAGATACGATAGGCTTAGCTCCATGCATGGTATTCATTGTGGTTAGTTACTTTGAACTATGGATGTGTTAGTTTGATCATCAAGTGCAGCCTTTTGAACTTATTTGCTTGTTTAAAGGTATATCCATTAGGTTCTCTGATCATATGTAAAGCTTGGCTAACATACAAGCCTACGGCGCTAATGAACTTTTGCACACCCCCTCCAAAATCAAAAGCTACTATATAAATTACTATTAAATATTCATAGACATGCATAAATGGCTTTATTTGTCGATTTACCGTAAAAATACGCTATTTAGAAAGTAAAAATCTCGTTTATTTTCACACCCCGATGTCCTGCTACTTCGCCGGCCATCTTGTTAATAAATGGTTGCCTCATATAGTTTAAAAATTGAGTAAATTTTTTAGTCATCTGTACGGTATTGCATTCTGACTAAAGTTATCATCACACATGATTGTCATTACATAGGCCGCCATTTTGCACACATCGTACAGGCTTCTGAGGTCACGTGATCTAGCAGAGGTTGCCAGGAAATTACTTTGGTTTTTCCAAATTGTAATTGTAACGTTAAATAGTTGAGATTTGCCACTTTAATTTTGCATTAGGTATTTTATGTTGTGTATTATTTCTGCAGCATTGAACATTATTGATACAAGCGTAAATACAATTCTGGTGATCTGGCGTCTCGTAACCAGAACTGTGTATGTTGGCAAAAGAATAGTAAGTTAAAATTTAGCATGTATTGGTTAATATAAACCAATTTTGTTATTAGTTTGTATCCACTTATTAAAGCACTGTTTAAATTAGTGAACAATATAAAAGGGAATGAACATGGAGTATTGTATTCTGGATAATTAACATTAATTACTGACATTTGGTAATGTCGTACATTTGCACATGTACTATTGTGAATTTACGATGTACTGTTTTCAAAATCACTTTCTGGCTACTGCCCTTTATATATTTTCAATTACCTAATACTACGTGTCCATGTGCGCCTAACAATATTTTGCAATCCATCTAACTTGTTCAAACGGTCTACCATACACGGATTGGTGACCACTCATTTCCTTCAATTGTTGCCAAACTTTGGAAAGGTTTTGAGATTCGCTTAGGCAGTTTAAGGCCCATCTAAAGAAACACCTATTTCAATAGTTTCCTCTTACATTGCTTAAGATCTTATTTTTTATTATTTTGTTTGTTTTCTTATTTTTCTTTCGAACCTTTTGCTCATAGTTACTGCCTTATTGCATTATTTAGGTTTGCACACTTTGTTTGGGTTTGGTTCGATGCAAGCTTTACTGGGGGAGGGGGATGATATATTGACATGCTACACCCTCCTGATAGGTTATCTTGTGTAAATATGTTCAATAAATAATAATTAAATACTAATGTTGATTTTTTGAGAAAATTTGCTTTGATAATTTTGTTACAAATTATTTTTCTAATTTTTTTAATGGTTTATTGTGGAAGCTAATTCCTACAAATTTAAAAATTCTTTAACAAAGTTTTTGTTCCTTTGCTCTCGTGTACCTATTAAATATAATAGAATGGTTACCTTACGTCGCTTGTTTATTTTGACAACCGAAAAAAAAAAATAATAATAAGAGGTTATTCAATCCAACTGATTTACGAACACAAACTATTGAAACCGAAGAAGATTTAAATAGTTAATTGGTGAACAATTTTAATAGTAAAGCCCTTATATTGGAAAAAATGGTATTCATCTTGAACATTAAGTTTATACACTTATGAGGCTGGCACTGTTGGTTGTTGCTGTTGTTTTGGGTACAGAAGGGTTTCTCCTACGCTTGTTATTTCATGTGCAACGTAATTATATTGCAGTAAAGGAAATGTTTCCAATCGTATTAGCTCTTGAAATTTGAGGCCATTTTGTTGGCCAATAGATACATTATATTACACTTTGACAGCATAGCCGTAGTACTGGTATTCGTTATCAGTACAACAGCAAAAGACTTATCAGGTTGCTGAGGCGTTCAGTACTGTGCTGTCTTAAAACACAACATTGTGTTAGTCTAGGAAAATGTGAGGTAATACTTTACCATCTGAAATGAATTATGAACTATGTGTTTTATTGGAATTTTAATAGTATCGGTATATACTTTTTAGATCTTTAGCATTGTTGTTAACGCAGGTGTTTTGGGCCATTACTACTGTCCAGTTTTCGAGCTTTTTGTTTATTAGAGGAACCCCTTATTTTGCATAGTTCTGTTTGAAAATAATATTTTACCACAAGGTATTTTATTTACGAGATATGTGTGTGAACCTGTTGTCTACTTACCTTAGTTGTTCTATTGTGTTAAACACAAGCTTTTTGTTTATTAGAGGAACCCCTTATTTTGCATAGTTCTGTTTGAAAATAATATTTTACCACAAGGTATTTTATTTACGAGATATGTGTGTGAACCTGTTGTCTACTTACCTTAGTTGTTCTATTGTGTTAAACATTGCGGATTAACTGATATAAAGTAACCTTTAATAACAATAACTTTGGCGCTGATCTGCTGCTGCCAACTGCCTCCACTGGACAGCTCCTAATATTTCAGTTATTTCCTGCATTCTGACTCCAAAAATTCAATCTGTGTATATTTGATTACTGCTATTTGAATATGTTAATTGTCTCTGAGGAAATTACTGTATGTATACACATTGTAGATTAAGGTTTTTCAAGAGGATTTTAGAGAGTTTCTAGGCTAGTGGTCTTAGACCCACTTTACAATTAGCCCATAGGAGTGTGTCTTACCTGCCTAGTGTTAGTGCCCTGCTTACCTGGATAGCTTTGTACCCTTCTTCACACCTGACTATTTCTTCATTGTTTTTGTAATTATATTGTTAATATGCAAATGACCACCTCACTTAAGCCTTTGTTGTTTCATTACACCAGGGCTGAACTTATGAAGCTTAGGCATGTGCAGGCTACTGGTTTTATTGCCCAAACTGTTTGCAATAAACTTAAAGAACTTAATATTTTTCATTTCCATGGTCGACGAGGTGATTCTCGCATTCTTAGGAGACTAACCATGAATCCTATGTTGCTCACTGCCAGAAAATAGAAACCAAAAGTAAAGCACAATTTCAAAAAGCAAAACTCTGTGTTATTAATGTTCGATCTGTTAAGAATATAACTACTGAACTTGTTGATTTCATTACTGATAATAAACTTGACATTGTTGCACTAACTGAAACATGGTTAAAAACAGAAGTTACCGTCAGTATTGGTGATATGACACCCTCTGTTGTTGAAATGTGCAACATCTTATCCCGAGCGCATAGACCTCGTTTATCTGCGCTATATAAATCCATCTATTATTATTATTATTATTATTATTATTATTATTATTATTATTATTATTATTATTATTATTTTTATTATTTATTATTTATTATTATTATTATTATTATTATTAGTATTGGTATTAGTATTATTATTAGTATTGGTATTAGTATTAGTATTAGTATTAGTATTAGTATTAGTATTAGTATTATTGTATTATTAGTATTAGTATTATTATTAGTATTATTATTACAGGGCGTTCTCTGTAGCTGCCCCAAAATCGTGGAATTCGTTACCGGCTGATCTTCGTGAGGCACCTTTGTTAACTTTCTCATGGTTAATAATTCTCATTAATTTGTTAATCTCTGTAATTTAATATCTGTAGTTAAGTTTTTTTTTCCCCCTGAAAAGTCGCACCTCCTTACTTGATGTAACGCCGCCAACTTAGCAGTGCACGGTAGGGGAGCCATAGGCTTATCTTTGGTGGAAGCTACCGGAGCACAGCAAACTGACGCCGAGGTACCTGCGTGTACATGGTAGTGATGGTGATGCTATTTCAAAATCGTGGGTGTGCGCACCCCCCCCCACCTTTCGCGTTCTTTTGTCTCTGTTTCATGTGGCTTCAAAAGCGCCTTGAGACGGTTTTCTGTGGAAGGCGCTATATAAATATACGACCATTGACCATTATTAGTATTATTATTATTATTATTATTATTATTATTATTATTATTATTATTATTATTACACCAGAACGGGGATGGAGGTGTAGCTATTCTGTATAAAAAAGATTTTACTGTAAATTTTTCAGAGTAAGGCGCATTCAACCAAAGTCGTTTGAGTTTCTGACTACTGTCTTTAATTCTACCAATTTTTTCATCATGCTGATAGCATTGTATAGGCCCCAACAAAATCTACAGGTTGTACGGTTAACCATGTTCTCAATGACTTTTCAACGATGATTGATTTTACGTTCCTTAACCAAATGCCACTTTATTACCACTAGTTATTTTAATATCCATGTAGATGACCCGACAAACACAGATGCATGCAACTTTCGTAGCCATTTAAGGAGCTACGATCTTGAACAACATGTTAACACCGCAACACATAAACAAGGCCATACATTAGACCTGTTCATTACAAGATCTGTAGATCCAGTTATTTTAAACGACTTTAAAGTCACTGATGGCATTTCTGATCATCTGGAAATCTGCAGTAAGATGGAACTCAAAAAAAAATCATACAGTCATAGTAAAGTCACGCAATATCTCTCTCATACAGAACTCTGATTTCTGTAAAGATATTGCTGAAATTAACATAATTAATGATAGTGCTGGTTACAGCTGTTTATCTGTTTAAAAATATGATCTTATTCTTTCACAAGCTCTTGGGAAACATGCTCCCATAAAAAAACGCACTCTTAAAGTCCACATACACTCACCATGGTTTAACAGTCACATCAGAAAAGCCAGAAAAACCCGACGTGCCCCTGAGAAAAGATGGAGACGCTCGCTACTTGAAATCGATCGACAATTCTCTCGTAATCAGCATACTAAATAAAGCTAAAGCAAGCTTCTATAACTTTTCACCGACAACGCCAAGAATCAGAAAAATGTTTTTTAAACTTACAAATAGACTTCTTCATAAACGTAATTCCTCGTTTTTTTCCGAAACATCTGTCAAACAAACAATTGCCTGAATCGTTCAGCTCTTATTTTCATAATAAAGTTAAGGCAATCCGTGAAGGAATTAGTCATGTCGGTGATCCACATATGCCTACCATGAACAAATCTAAAGCTGACTCTGCTTCTCTCGAGGTATTGGATGAGACCATGGATGATGAGCTTAATACTACTATTGCTGAATCATCAAATACATCCTGCAACCTTGATCAAATTCCTCTTCCATTGCTTAAAAAGCACCAAAAGCTAATTATATACCTGCAATGAAAACAATAATCAATGATTCTTTAACAACTGGTGAGGTAGGCCTACCTTCTAAACTGAAAGTTGCACAGATTCGTCCAACTTTTAAAAAAACAATCTTTATCTAAATGATCTATCAAATTTTCGCCCCATCTCGAACTTAAGCTTTCTCTCATAAACTCTTGAGAGGGTTGTTGCCAACAAAAGACTTTGTTCGTTCTTAACCGAGTTTTATCTGCTTGATAATTTTTAATCCGCATGCTGCCACAACTATAGCGTAGAAACTGCTATAAATAAAGTTCTCAATGACCTTTTGTGGAGTATGAATCAAGGTAGAGTCTCCACATTAGTACTGTTAGGTCTATCTGCGGCCTTTGATACCGTCGAACACACCATTCTAATAACTAGGCTTCAAAAAGTATTCGGTATTAATGGTACTTGAATGGTTCAAATCGTACTTTATTCCGCATTGATGATGTAACTTCAGAAGAAACTTCCCTATTATACGGCTTTCCTCAGGGCTCCGCTTTAGGACCCATATTATTCTCACTGTATGTCACACCAATCGGTAAAATAATAAATAATCATGGCTTACATTATCATTGCTACGCTGACGACATTCTGATTTACTCTCATTCATAAGCCAACCAAACAAACTTTGATCGAACTAAATCAAAAATCCAATCTTGCCTTTCTGACATCCATGCCTGTTTGAATAAGAATCGATTAAAACTAAATAAAAGGAAAACAGAATACTTGGTAATCGGATCAAAACAACAGCTGGCAAAGGTTAACGCTGGTCTATTTAAAGTAGGAGAGTCACTAATTGAGCCTTCCGAAACTTATCGTAACCTAGGTATTGTTTTTGACAACAACCTTTCTATGGAAGAACACATAAACTCTGAATGTCGGTCTGCTTACCTCTCCCTATATAACATCAGTCGCATCAGAAAACACATTAATACACACATTGCTGAAATAATAATACATTCATTTGTTATTTCAAAACTTGACAACTGCAATTCTGTTTTTTCTGGCCCCAAAAAAAGCACAAATTAAATAACTCCAAAGAATCCAAAACAATGCTGCAAGAATGATTACACTTACGAAGAAATAATGCCATATCACACCTGTAATTAAGAATCTACACTAGTTACCCATTGAAATGAGAATCACATACAAAATGGGCTTACTCGTTTATAAAATTCCTAATGACTCTGCCCCCACCTATCTCACTGAACTAATATCACTCTTTGTTCCATCCCGCTCTAGTTCGGTAAACCAACTCCGTGTAGTTGAACATAGATTTAGAAACTCTTGGGGTGAGAGATCCTTCATGGTCGCTGCGGCCAGAGTCTGGAATACACTTCCACTCCAGATCAAGGCTTCATCCTCCACACACGAATTTAAAACTAACCTTAAAACCTTCTTATTTGAAACTTACTTTACATAATTTCACAACTTTTTACACTTACCTTACTTGGGTCATCGTCGCTGCCACGGTGGTGCACGGTAGCGGAGCCTGAGGCATAGGCCAAAGGTGGAAACTATGGGCGCCCAGCATACTACCTTGTGTAGAGTATCTGTAAATACATGGCTACATAGAGAGAGTCATGCTGACCCAAGTACGGCTCATGTAATGTAATTGTTTCTGGTTCTTAAACGGCATTGTTTCTTTTGTCTGTCATATTTTTGACTTCTTGTACAGGGGCGCCATGAGCGTTTTCTTTAAACGGATACCGGCGCTTTAAAAGTTTTCATTATTAATTGTTCATTAAAAAAGCTCATTTAGTAAAAAAAAAAATGGGTTTTATTTTGCTAGGATACAAATCACACATTCAAAACAATATAACAAAAAATATAGGCATTGAAGAATACTGAAATATACTGATTTTTCTGTTGTCAAACTACTGAAATTGTGTTATGATAAACAAAGATTTTTGGGTCGTTTGGGTGAATGCCATTCTGCATCTTTTAAAGTTACGAATGATGTTTGACAAGGTGGGGTGTTGTCCCCTTTTCTATACAACATATATATTAGTATTCTTAATTTAAGTTTAAGTTCATTGAATCATGATTCTTTTCAATAATATGCAGTTGATCTAGGTTTGCTTGCTCCCTCTCTTGCTGGAACCCAGCAACTATTTTATGCTTTTGAAGCATTTTGATAAATGATTATTATATATTTTTACGTATATTTTTAATTTGTCTATTGCCCAGGGTGAGAAGATGGGGAAGGTTATTCCTATACATAAGGGCGGTCCTAAAGACAATTGTGAGAACTATTATAGTACTATAATAGACCAATCTCTATCCTGCCTACACTATTGAAGATTCTTGAACGCCATATACACACCCAATTGTACTTTAATCTTTGTTCAAAAAATCTTTTGTCTCTCCATCAATCTTGTTTCCGCCGCCTTCATAGCACCACGACAACCCTGACTATATTCTCGATAACATCGACAAGGGAATGTTGACAGGTGCAATTTTCTTGACCTCAAAAAGGCGTTTGACACGGTTCATCATCCCACTTTCCTTAAAAAACTTGGACTTGGTGGGATTGAGCTGAAGTGGTTTGACTCCTACCTTTCGGGTACAAGGCAAATTACTTGCGTCAATAATGTTAACTCTTCCCCAGCTTCCATTCGGTGTGGGGTCCCCCAAGGGTCTATTTTAGGACCCTTACTATTTATTATCTTTATTAATGATCTATCCAATCTTATTCATTCTTTTAAATCTCCATGTACGCTGACGATACGGCAATATTTTTTTCATCTATATCGCACCAACACTAAGACCTTCGGACACAGATCATTTTCATTTGCTGCAGCCACACTCTGGAACGCACTACCACTTCACATTAAAAAATCAGCATCAATTCCTTTATTTAAAAAATCACTAGATGTGTATAAGAGATTCCAACAATAACATGAAGCGCCACTGATAATTACTTCGGTTTTTTAAATGGCGCTATATAAGTTCTTACTTTATTATTATTATTATTATTATTATTATTATTATTATTATTATTATTATATCTCTAATTGACATTCAAAACAACCTTCAACTTGACATGGATTATGTGAGTGATTGGTTAAAAGCCAACAAACTAACCTTAAATGTGGATAAAACTAATTCGGTCCTGTTCGGATCCAGTAGGAAATTACGTGGTGCAGCTGATGTTAACATCAGTATTGGCTTCTCCACCATTCAAGCTACTGATAGATTTAAATATTGGGGAATATGGCTTGACCCTTCAATCTCCTGGAATGCCCATGTTGATAAGCTTAGTAAAAAAAGTAAGTAATAGGATTGGTATGCTCGGGAGAATTCGTCGTTACATTGATATAAGTTCACTTAATCAACTTTATAAATCTCTTATTTTGCCATTGTCTGATTATGCAGATATTGTGTGGGCTAACTTTAGTAAAGGATTAGCGAATAAAATTCAAATACTACAGAATAGAGCTGCCCGACTTATCTTGAAAGCTGACATTAGAAC
>NW_022739814.1:773801-775939 GCF_011630105.1 Anneissia japonica
GGGGTATGCGGGTCATTAGGACATTAGTGGAGTACCGTCCCTACACCGGTAATGCATAGTTCGGTTAGGGTGGGTTATGCAGGTCATTAGGACCTTAGTTGAGTAACGTCCCTACCCCAGTAATGCATTATAGTTCAGTTAGGATCGATGGGTATGCGGGTCATTAGGACCTTAGAGGAGTAAGTCCCTACCCAATTATTGGACAGTTCGGTTGGGGTAGGATATGCGGGTCTTTAGAACATTAGTGGAGTAACGCCCCTACCATTGAAATGCATAGTTTGATTGGGGGGGGGGTATGCTCGTCATTTGGACCTTAGGAAAGTGACGTCCCAACCCCTGAATGCATAGTCTTTGTATCTGATATTTATTTTTGTCTTTTGTTATTGTATTGATATGAATATGTGATACCGCAAAAAAAGTTGAATCGAATTGAATTGAATTAATTGAAGAAGAAAATCATACATTTGAATGAGAAACATGCTAATGTAAGCAATAGCACTATCTGAAAATTCATCCTGTTTAAAGATCAGCTAGATCTAGAATATATTCTAAATCTATGCAGTTACTCATTAACATCTATTCAGCATCTGGATGAAGGTAGGGGCTTGAGATGAACCAGTAGACCGGGTAACCCCCTATTTGTCTCGAAAGATGTAGTGGGTTCTTTATAGTGCATATGATCCCTTGTGTACACTGGGCCTTATAGTCCTTATCTGAGAAGACTTGCATAGTTACCAACCGTCTTGCATCGTGCCGCATTTCAAAGTGATTTTGGATGAAACACACATTTTGCCGAAACACATGCCTGATCATAAATTTGTCACGTATTTAGCGCAAGTCTATGCGTGATAACGAATTCAGGGGAAAATGTATTTAAAATGAGAAGAAATTGGTTTTATAAAATATATAAAATAATAAGGTCATGCAGTAGCTAGAGTCAATAGAGAGCTTTCGTTATCTCGTTCGAGAATCAATTCAGCAGGGAAAATTTCTCTTTCCCCACCAAATCTAATCAAGTCGAGTGCGATCTTGCGCGTTCATTTTCACTGGAAACTGTTGTAGTCACGCAATTCAAATCTCTCAGGTTGGTAACTATTGACTTGTTCCAGCTCCAGAGCCATAGGTGACGGTGCCGTTAAAACCAGCGCCGATATTATTGCTGTTGGTTGCGGGCAATTGCCTTTACCGCTCGGCCATTCGACTTTGATGTAATTGTGACCAGCGCCACTGCGGCTTACATGTCGAATGGGAGAGAAAGCGTTTATTATTTTCTAAATGTGTGCGTGTGAGTGTACGGAGTTATTTTTACTAATAACAACTTCTTAGTGTGAGATTTTCTACTAAATAATGTTCAGAAACAGGGACGAAGCCAGGATTTTGAAAGGGGAAGCCGTTTGGGGATGTATGTAGTTGTTGTAAGTGGGGCGGGTTTGGGAGGGGTTCCTCTTCCTACGGCTGGGGCTGTGAGTCCACACCCACCCCAGCCCCATCATGGTTGGGACTGAGGTGCGAAAATATAAGGAAATAGTACTTCTAAACGAACGGAAATAATAATGTGATATAGTAAAATCCATCGTCATCACATTAATATAGTGAAAATTAGGCGCCTACAAGTTTCTCATGATCTTTTATCAACAATTTTCTGACATGTTCTTTACTTATGAAACTATAATTGTGGTCGACAAGGGGCAACCCCACCCCTTAACAATATGTAGGGAACGTGTTCCACCGTCCCCCATGATCTGCACCCAAAGTCATACCCATTACAACTCAGGCCTAACTATAGCTTACAACTTTTTAGCTACTATAATAATTATAATGATAGGACAGTAGTAATTTAATTACAAATATTCGTGTCTTTAGCATAATTTTCTTTACATGTTATTATTATTATCTCTTATCATTATTTCCATAATTATCGCCATCATCATCATCATCATCATCATCATCATCATCATCATCATCATCATCATCACCATTATCGTCACCATTATTATTACGATTAGTAGGCCTAGTATTAAACGAAACTTTATAAAAGCTTGCAAAAGAATAAAATCTAAACTGAACCATACAATATCACATATTTGTATTTTAAAATACTTGTCAGGGATGGATTAAAGACGAGTATTGAAGTATCC
>NW_022739815.1:0-1988 GCF_011630105.1 Anneissia japonica
GATTAAATTTAAAAAAAGGAATGGATTAATTATGTTGTGGAACTGACCTTCAATGTTTTCTCTATCTGCTACTTTTCACTTCTTAGAAACAAGTTCAGGTTCTTGTGGGAAACTTGTGCTTGTACTGGAGTTTCAAAGTCCTCCCCATCTTGATCTAACATTAAATAGAAAAACATTCACAATAGATCACTTTATAAATATTCCAAATTAAAACAATAAGTATGAAAATTGAAATTATAAACTTAAAAGAAAAAGCATTTCCTTATAAGGCAATCCAAAATATAAAAATTAATAGTCAACTAACCGATATCAATTTCAGTATCCTCGAATGAATTTTCTATAGCTTTAAGAATTGTAGTAGCCTGTGTCTCAGAACCCTCATCAAAGGAGTAGTCTTCCTGGTTATGATCTGTTAAAGCAAATAAAATAACTTTAAAAGTAACCACTTCTTATATATTTGTTATGCAGTGCCAGAAATTCCTGAACAATATTTCAATTCAAATTAATAAAATTTAGGTAAAATGAAAAATGTGGATTTTTTCCTGCCTGTATTAATAGTTGTAAAATGGGATGCCATTCAATTTGAGCGGATGTCAGTTCGAGCGGATGCCAGTTCGAGCGGATGCATTTAGTGCGAACTATAACAAGGGCAAATTTATTGTCGCCATATTCTTGTATTTGTTTGTTTTAAATGCAAAAAATGCTCTGATTACTAAGGTCCTGAAAGGTTTTTAGTACTTTTTGATAATTACTCCATGTTTGAATTACAGTCTTGGTAACAACGACTACCAAGATGGCCGCTAACAAATTCAGCTTAAAAAAGAAAAAAGTGTATGTTTTACTAGAGTGCACGAGAAGCACACAGACAAGACGAGTGACAATTATTTTTTTCACGGTAAACAAAGTGGGGTGGCTAGACACCCTATTCAACACCCCCCCCCCCCCTCCCCCGATCCCNNTTCGCCACTGGTTGGGGTTCTCTATTTAAAAAAGCAAATTATATTTGTAATTGAGTTATGCTACTCACTTATCTATTCTCGAACTGTTGTGTGCCCCTTCCCCTTTGAAAATGCCAAATTTTTAGCTCAAAAATAGGAAATTTTGAAGTAATTTGTATATAACTCGCACAGGATGTTGTTCGCACAAGTGGATCTTCTTCCATTGAAACTAGCATCCGCTCAAAAAAAATTCTGCTCGAATTGGCCTTCGCTCGAATTGGCATCCGCTCGAATTGACTGGTTTCCGTAAAGTGACTCTTTTGGCCTTTTTTATTGTAATAATTATTATACAGTGTACAAACCTTCCTCTTCCTTCAAAGAGCATGTATCAGCTGCAACTCTTTCCTTGTAGTTAAAGGCACTAGCCACCGGAGGGCCTCTCACTCCTTGCTCACAGCATCCTGGATTTCGGCCACGCCTGCACCTGATCTCAT
Organism: Anneissia japonica; assembly: GCF_011630105.1. Taxonomy (NCBI): domain Eukaryota; kingdom Metazoa; phylum Echinodermata; class Crinoidea; order Comatulida; family Comatulidae; genus Anneissia; species Anneissia japonica. The sequence goes on from NW_022739815.1 coordinate 1,433, forward strand.
TTTTTTTTTAAATCTTTAAGGTATCTACAGGCATAAAAATATAATATTGTACTGTAATAAAATAATACTAACAAGAGGTCCAATCTACCCCACTGGACAAATCTCAGTGCAACTAGATTTGAACTCGTCACTGAGGACGAGTTTGGTGATCCGCCGTACTTTGACCCTCACGAAGCACGCGCGGTTCTGATTGAAAAGTATTATATGCTAAAACATGCTCTATTTAAAGAGTAATTTTGAGCATTTTAAGGACTTACGAATGTGTAACAGTAGTATTCATACAGTGTCACAAACCCAACACATGTAACAGAAACGTAATTTCCAGTTTCAGTACGTGCTGTGGACGTGGAAATGAGCGTACGGCGCGTAAATTTTTGTAAATTTTGGAGTATTCAAAATGACCTGAAACGTGCTTTAAATTAACTGAAAAGTGATATTAACAATTTTAAAATTTTAACGCACAAGTACGAATACCTTATACGACGTGCCAGACGACGGTAATGGCACATGAATTTAAACCTTGTCAAGTTTAATTTAAAACCCCCTGTTGGTTGGT
>NW_022739816.1:0-5828 GCF_011630105.1 Anneissia japonica
TGACTTTCGCCTGGGAGCTTCGATGATGTCGTACTCGGTCGTCGGGTGTTTGGCGGACTTCGACTATGGCGGATGGAAACTCGTCGGCAACCCTCTGGAGACGTGCTCTCCGTCTGAAAAATTGGAATCGTCGCGACACTCGCCGCCGCGTTATCCCGATCCGCCGTCTTCGACGTCCGAACGCGTATCTACTGCAACGGCGTTCGGAGTTCTGTTGAGCGTGCTATTAGTCTGTTCGACGTTAAAAATTTAAGATTAGAATAAGTTTTATTTTATCTAGTATTTCATTAAACGAAAAGAAGAATATCGTATATTTGTTTGCTGTGCGTGTGTATTTTATTTACGTTGTCGTAACTAGTCGACGGGCTTTGTCGGGTGATCCAAACGATGAAGACCGTCCTAGTCTTGGCGGTTCTGACAACGATCCTTTGTTTCGGGGAAGGCTCAGTCCTCCAGATAGACAGGAACTTCCTGGTCGTCAGACCTTACTAGCAGGCGCCATGCTGTCGGAGCGGTTCCCTTACTTCCAGTGGGAATCGCTCAAGACGCTCGAGGAGAGTGACAGGTGCGTCGTGTGCATGACGGCTTACGCAGAAACGATGAATTTGCCCTGCAGGCACTTTGTATCGTGTCGATCCTGCAACAGTCGACTGCGGAAGTGCCCGACGTGCAGACGGCCTATCGAAATGAGATTGGCGGAGTGGCAGATTCCGGACGACACGAGGGAGATGTGTATAAGAGACAGGTTGTGATGTCATCGAGACTATTTTTTTGTATCACGAAGCGTNAGTTTTAAAAAATAAATTTTATTACAAAAAAATGAAATTTGACTGAGATTGTATTTTTTGTTGTTTCCGTTCGAAAGTTCATTGAGGGCGGCAGACTGGTTTTTGCGAAAGTCAGGATAAGGTTGGATTGAAATATTGAGAAAAAAAATAACCGTTTTCTCACGTTCGCAAAAACGTGTCTGCCGCCATCTATTTTATTTACGTTTCTCGTCAAAGTATTGCGCATATAAACAGAAGCGAAGAAGTGCACCTGCGATTGGGAGTTCACCTGCGCTTGAGAAGGATGGCCGATTTCGAAAACGGACTATGCGGTTGCTTCGGAAACTTCGGCATGTGCGTGTTCACATACTTCCTGCCGTGTTACACTCAAGGAAAACTCGCGGAATCACTAGGAATCTGCGTTAAGGCAGACAAGACGAGTCTCTAATTTCAACTTTGGAAACATTTTCTGAAACTGGAAATAGTTTGTGTCCGCGACTCGCCGACCGTCCTCGAGTACGCGGACGTGAAGTAGACAGACGTCGAGTACACGGACGTGGAGTACACAGACGTACGTCGAGTAGACGGACGTGGAGTACACGGACTAATGTCGAGTACACACTCGCGTCCGCGTCCTGCCGACCGACCTCGAGTACGCGTACGTCGAGTAGACGGACGTGGAGTACACGGACGGACGTGGAGTACACGGATAGATGTCGAGTACACCGACGGATATCGAGTACACCGACGTGTCCTCGACTCGACTACTGCCGTCGCGTACGCCGTTAAGGCAGACAAGACGAGTCTCTAATTTCAACTTCGGAAAAATTTTCTGAAACTGGAAAAAATTTGTGTCTCGACCGACCTCGAGTACACACTCGCGTCCGCGTCCTGCCCACCTATCTCGAGTACGCGGACGTCGAGTAGACGGACGTCGAGTACACGGACGGATGTCGAGTACACGGACAGATGTCGAGTACACCGACGGATATCGAGTACACCGACGTGTCCTCGACTCGACTACTGCTGTCGCGTACGCCGTTAAGGCAGACAAGACGAGTCTCTAATTTTAACTTTGGAAAAATTTTCTGAAACTGGAAAAAATTTGTGTCCCGACCGACCTCGAGTACACACTCGCGTCCGCGTCCTGCCCACCTATCTCGAGTACGCGGACGTCGAGTATACACTCGCGTCCTCGACCCGCAGACCGACCTCGAGTACGTGGACGTCGAGTACACGGAAGGACTTCGAGTACACACTGGCGTCCGCGTCTCGCCGACCGACCACAAGTACGCGGACGTCGAGTAGACAGACGTGTCCTCCACTCGACTACCCTCGTCGCGTTCGCCGATAAGGCAGACAAGACGAGTCTCTATTTTAAATTTGTAAAAATTTTCTGAAACTGGAAATAATTTGTGTCCGCGACTCGCTCACCAACCTCGAGTACGCGGACGTCGTGTAGGCGTACGTGGAGTACACGGACGGATGTCGAGTATACACTCGCGTCCGCGACCCGCAGACAGATCTTGAATACGCGGACGTCGAGTAGACGGACGTGGAGTACACGAACGGATGTCGAGTACACACTGGCGTTCGCGACCCGCCGACCGACCTCGAGTACGCGGACGGCGGGTCGGCCTCGCTGGACTTTTCGATAATGTGGACTTTTTTCGTAAATCTTGACTTAGAAAAAATTTCGACTTTTCTGGACTGGAAAAGCTGGACCAGCTAGACCGACGTCTACTACACACACGTACTCTACGAACAACGTCGAGTTCACGGACGTGTCCGCGGATCTCCGACCGACGTCGTTAAAGCAGTCGAAACGAATCTCTATTTCAACTTTGGAAAAAAGTTTCTTAAACTGGAAATAATTTGTGTCCGCGACCAGAAGACGGACGTCATGTACGCGGACGTCGAGTAGACGGACGTGGAGTACACGGACGGATGTCGAGTAAACGGCAGACAAGACGAGTCTCTATTTCAAATTTAGATAAATTTTCTGAAAATGGAAATAATTTGTGTCCGCGACTCGCCGACCGATCACGCGGACGTCGAATAGACGTACGTGGAGTACACTGACGGATGTCGAGTACAAAATTGCGTCCGCGACCCGCAGACCGATCACGAGTACGCGGGCGTCGAGTAGACGGACGTGGAGTCCACGAACGGATGTCGAGTACACACTCGCGTCCGAGACTCGCCGACCGACCTCCAGTACGTCCGAGACTCGCCGACCGACATCGAGTACGCGGACGTCGAGTACACGGACGTGGAGTTGACGGACGTGGAGTACACGAACGGATGTCGAGTACACACTCGCCTCTCCGTCCCGCCGACCGAACTCCAGTACGTTGACATAGAGTAGACGGACTTGGAGTACACGATGTCGAGTACACACTCGCGTCCGCGACGCGATGACCGATATCGAGTACGCGGACGTCGACTCGACTACAGTGTTCGCGTACACCGTTGATGCAGACAAGACGAGTCTCTATTTAAACATTTTGAAACATTTTCAGAGACTGGAAATAATTTGTGTCCGCGACCCGCCGACCAACCTCGAGTACGCGGACGTCGAGTAGACGGACGCGGAGTACACGGACGGACATCGAAGAGGCGGACGTGGAGTTCGACGACGGATGTCGAGTACACACTCGCGTCCGCGACCCGCCGATCGACCTCAAGTACGTGGAAGTCGAGAAGACGGACGTCGAGTAGACGGACGTGGAGTACGCCGACGGATGTCGAGTACACACTTGCGTCCGCGACCCCCAGACCGAATTCGAGTACGCGGACGTCGAGTAGACGGACGTGGAGTGCACGGACGGACTTGGAGTACGCGGACGGGTGTCGAGTACACACTCGCGTCCGCGACCCGCCGACCAACCTCCAGTACGTGGACGTCGAATATACAGACGCGGAGTGCACGGACGGACGTCGAATAGACGGAGGTTGAGTACACGGGCGGATGTCGAGTGCACACTCGCGTCCGCGACCCGCGGACACACATCAAGTACGCGGACGTCGAGTAGACGGACAGTGGAGTACGCGGACTGATGTCGAGTACACACTCGCGTCCGCGTCCCATCAACGTATCCCCGACCCGCCGACGGACGTCGAGTGTCCGCGATCCTCGACAGATGGGTAATGAGCGCCCTGGCCAAATGGTCAAGCTTTCAATGATTTTGTTAATTTTCGATTTTTTTACACAGTTTTGAAAATGACCGTCCGATGTTTCATAGAAGAGTTGGCAATCGCATCGAACCTTGAATCGTGCCATCTGCTTCAATTGGATATCATTATGCTGATCGTCGTGTACACTCTTTTGCCAGCAGTCAATCATTGGACCGTTATGGAGCTCATCGGCTATCTAACCAAAACTGTAATATCTGCCATGGGATTCATTTGATTCTGTCTATCGTGTACGGCCGGATTTTTTTTAAATTTAGGACAAGAAATACTTAAAAAAATGTGTTGAAAAAGACTAATAAAAGAAAAGAAACACAAAGAAATATTTTGTATGTCTGAATTTATTGTTTCTCCTTTTTTTAACCAATCCTTGGTTTAATTTTTTGTTTGTTTCTAAGACGGTGGATGTCGTCTGACCACGGTACCGGCAACCAGCGTCCGCCTGTCTTCGTCGGAGAGAGTGTGGTTCTCGGATGTCGTGCACGTCTTGTCCGATCTCAGAAAGAACATCATCCTCTTGAGAGGGGAAGGCGCGCGTCCCCTGTTCGAAATCGTGTCACCGACGAATTCAGAAGGGAAGTACGGCCCGACGTCCGACGGGTTGACTATCCGAAAGCGCACTTCGATCTCGTCGCAATCGTCGTCGAATTCGTTGACGAAACTTCGGGAGCTCTCCCGAAACGGTTTGGGCAGTTTTCACGGAAACGATCTCGGCCGAGGTGGAGGCGGCGGTTGCGAGGACGACTGCCGATCTTCGCTATCGTCCGCGGAGTCTTCGGCGAAGGTCCGGCCCTCCCGATCGAAGAGCAATTCTGCGAAGACGTCGACGATCGGCGTCGAACTGCGAAATGGACTTCTCAAGAAGTCGGATCTCGGGTGGCAGCACAGCAGGATCCTGGCGCACGTCAGGAATCGAGAAAAGCAATCGGACGAACGATTCCACTCGACGTTTCTCCCGTTCACGACGACGACGTTCTCGAAGTACGTCGTGCCGCGTCCCTCGGGTCGACGGAAGCCAGCACCAACGGAAAGGTCGAGAGACTGGTGACGTAACCTTCGTTCTGCCTGCAGGCCATCTCGGCGGTCACGCCGTCGAACGAGGAGGCGTGCATGTACGGGATGCTGTGCCTGACGTGACGCGCACCGCCTCGTCGTACGCGTTGAAAGCTGGCATCAGCGACGAGATCTCGAGGCGCTGTTCCTGGGCGAACGCGAGACCTGGCACGGAGGACCTGAAGCTGACGCTGGGAGCGTCGAAGTCGAACCACGTCAACCGCGCCAGGTGGGAGCCGGCGTTCGCCAGGGCCAACGCCAACTTCTCGTCGTCGGCGACCTCCGGCACCGCGAACGAGAACGCTATCGCCGGATACGCAGCTGCGAACAGTCTGACGGCCTCGTCCGTGTCGCATCGCGATCCCAGAGACGAGTAGCCGTCGTGCTCCGGAACCGGAAATCTTGGAATCCACCTCCTCAGGTAGGCGACGAACTTCCTCTTCCTGTTGCCGTCAACGCGTTTCTCCAACTTTTCCAGAAAGCACTGTGGTTTCGAAGATATAAAATAACTAGCACGCCCTCATTTCTGAACCGGCGCGCGTGGAGTACATAAACGCGCAACAGTAACAGAACAAACCGCATTTAAAACCCGGTAGTCAAAAATAGAAATATACGTCATATTGACTAGCCAATAACGGCAAATAAAAAGATGTTTTGGCGAAAAAACGATGAATATTCATTAGATGACGAGTTCAACTTCCTTGTTTATCGCTGTAATGTTCGTTGACCCGATGAGGAAGGTGAAGAGAGGTTTTCGAAATTTGATGCAAATAACCGTTAGTTTTCATGTTTTTTAGATAAAAAAGGTATGTATTA
>NW_022739817.1:0-428 GCF_011630105.1 Anneissia japonica
GGCATTCAGACCATAAAACATATAAAAATAGGCCCACACCAAGCCAACACATGTCTGTCACAGTCTGAGTGTGTTATTTTCGGGCATCTATAGGTTAATATTCTTTTAAAAAAAAACTTATTTAGGAGGGGGAACCCCATCTCAACCCCTTCTCCCAGCTCGAGCCTACGAGCCCAAGTCCCCCTGTCGGACAACTTAGCCCCCTCCCCCAGAAAATATATCCTAGAGCCGCCACTGGTGGTTAGGTATGTCACAAAATAACGTTTACACAACGTTGTAGGAACGTGCATACGTTGTGAAATTATAAAAACCGAAAGGTCCACTGATTAATCTCAGATAAGAAAGTATAATACATACTCCAAGTATTGAAATACACGCCATCGTGTTGGGATTCAATATTTCGACATTAATTATGTCATCATCAGAAA
>NW_022739817.1:435-1272 GCF_011630105.1 Anneissia japonica
AATTATCCATATTAGCAAGCTTATATGCACTAGTACCAAAAGTGTTTAACCAATCAAAACATTACCTCTAGTAGGTGACATAGCAGTGATTTAAACAAAAGATCAAAGCATTCTTACTCAAATGATCAAAGATACCTACAAAAACAAAGAAAGCTCTTTTGAAGCTCTGAGCCCATTGTTAAGCAAAGGGTGTAGTCTACGTATAGCGAACGCTTCTTTAAACAATAGGATAGACCAGTTTCGGGAGCTGTCAATGATGTTAATACTAGAAAATATTAAACCTAATTTATTACTTACATTACAGACGACATTATCATTTTCAAGTATACCCTGTAATCCTAAAACATATTGAAATGCCTCACAGTTTTTAACATGATCAAATATAACACTATCAGATCGTGAAGAATGTTCTTTAAGTCTAGTTATTAAGCACCTATCTGTCTTACCAATATAATCACTATTGCAGCCTGGACATTTAAAATGATAGACAACAGAACTTCTGTACTCCTTAGGGGTTTGATCCTTAGTAGATATAAAATGAGAAACATTTTTATACTGCCATAAATTAACATTTGGTATCCGTAATGGATTAGCTACACGACCTAAGGACTCTGATATGTTTGTTTATGCTGAATCAATTTGGGAACAACTTAATAATGCTGATGCTCTACCTAAATCATTTATTAAACGTGAGAAAATTAGGAACTCAATTCGTGCAATGACATGTAACTTTCTTGACTTTGATAACCGAAATTTAAATTGTGATGCCAAGCGTATTAATACTTTAAAAATCTTACGTAATAAGTATGTAATTCTTAAACCTGATAAAGGAAATGG
>NW_022739818.1:0-5067 GCF_011630105.1 Anneissia japonica
TTGAGAATAATCGATTCATGGAAAAACTACTTATGCAACTTACTCAATCTTTTTTTATGTGTGTATACACACATAAGGCCTACGTCGAGCACGTAAAATCCTGAAATTAACGTAGGCCTACTCCGCAACGCAAGCTGAATAAATTATGACGCCATCCGTTAACGTTAAGGTTAACGTCGTGCGGCGAAAACTACCTAATTTCAGGATTGTACGTGCTAAACGTACGTTAGTTACGGGTTTGCGCATGCGTATTTCGATTTGTCTACAAAAAGGGGTACTTACGTTTATGTTAATGTTAACGTCGTGCGGCGAAAACTACCTAATATTACGTTATAAGAACGTTATAATAACGTTACAGTTTGGTGATAAAAACGTTATTTTGTAGAACCATTATGTACGTAGACCTACTTATACAGTATATCCTAATTTCACGTCACAACGTTTGAACATTTTTTTTTTAACATCTTTATTATATATTTAAAATAAATACATTAGAAATTCTTCATTTATACACTGCAATAAAAGGTAATAAATTCAATAAACAATTACATATAAAAGGTTAAGAAACACAATTCAATTACAATTTAAAATAGAAAAAGTTATGTTAAACGGCAAAAACAATTCAATATATACAATTCAAATAAATACTTCAGGTAATACAACGTTCTATGAACTTTATTTTGTGACATACCAAACCACACCGAACGTTTTTGTGTTTGCTGGGAAGACGCTTTACTATGAATGTTTATATGCCGGAACCTATTTTGGGATGAAAACATTTCATTTTATCAAGATTGTCAGCGAAAATCAATTTTAAGTGTTATATTAAATGTTTGACTTACAAATTTGTTATCAGCTTATCTAGTACGGTAAAGAGGGAATTCAACCAAATAATTTGGAAATAGTTTTGAAAAAAAAAATCGGGTTGCCATATTGATAGTTACCGTATAGCCTATGTATTCTTAATAATCGATCTTTGACTTTTTCGGTTGACAGAGTTGTTCCTTCTTAAGTCATCATAGCTGGTGTTGCATACACACCATTGCATCACTTTCCCACCCAGGGATACGGGCCTATGGTTCTGATCGAGAGCGAAGTGGATGTTGCCTGGGACCGGCCGCCCAGATCTCCACAAGTGGGGATCTAGAGGACGAAGCCCCTGTAGCCTGGAATTCCGACAATTAAGGATTTAAAGAAATTATTTTTCTCCCTGTCGAAATGTTTCGAACCCCCGGTGGAGGCAGGGACTGAGACTAGTCCCTGGCTACATTACTGACGCCGCCAGTGATTCCGTTTCCCCCATGATAAGTCTTTAGGCGGAATCACTAATAAACATCTTTTTGAGATGCTAATGATGTGTTATGGTTGAGTTTTGTCTGGAAAAAACGATTGTTACCTGACAAAATATCTGCAATAAAAAAAACGTTACACTTTATTTACTTATTTCGATTTCATTGCTGTAGACCCGTACTTCACAGATGTTTTCCCCGATGTTTTGCGTTCCAAAATTTACGTTTACAAATTGCCCAATCAGCGGTGGATTGCATATGACGTCAACGATGGCGCTTCTGTTGACCATGGTTTCATCTATTACCTGACCACAGATTTTGCTTGTTGCTCTATCCGATATTGAAACATGAGCACCTATCAGGCGTTTATAAAGCTCGTTCGCCGAATCTGAATGATAAACCAAATCGTTAATTTTTATTAAAATTTAATTATTAATATCATTGTATTGAAAAGTGTCTGCGACAGAACAGGAACCTGCACACTTTCACAAACAACGAGAGCGTCATCACAAAACCACGGAAATATATTGGTATACTATTTCAGATTCATACGACATACAGTCATATACACACCCCCTATACACATCTAGATGTGTATAAGAGACAGCTTCAGTACAATGGATGGAATGAAAAAAAAAATCTGAAAAAGACTTATTTCCAGTGGGGTCCTTCAGGTGGTTATTGGGCACTACAACAGCAGACAATCCCCTACTCTGCGTTCTTTAATATGCACACAGCACCAATGACTTAACGGTGTCATCCAAAAGATGATGCACTATCGTAACTTGCATTTCAGCCCTCTAGTTGATATACAAGGAGAGCAGCAATGGGAATTAAACCAGAGACCGAGAGATCTCCACGATTCAGCACACACAAAGCCAACTGAGCTAAGCTGCTCTCAGTATGGTTTTACATTTTTTTTTTTTTTTGGTCAGTGTCGGTCATTAAAACAGCATTTTATCTGATCACTCACCACATGTGCACACTTCTATTTTCAGACATCCTACACTAAAAACAAATTAGAATTTTAAGACCTGATACAAAGATTGATTTATTGTAACAACAACTCGGTTCATTTGTTTTATTGTATTAATCTTGTATTTCACAATTTCTTTGTGTTGTGTAGGCTAGGTTGTGGGCCCACCGATGCAAAAGAAATTATGAACCATAATTTCTTTGATAGCATAAACTGGCAAGATTTATATGACAGAAAGGTCAGTATGTGTCTCTTATACACATCTAGATGTGTATAAGAGACAGGGGGTGCAGAACGGGGCACATTGCTGGGGTGAACATGCCCTGTGCCTCCTAAACCTGAAAGGGGGTGAGGGTGGTGTGTGGTTGCCAGTTTGAGCCTGGAAAATATAGGGCTTCCAGATGAGAGTTTTTGCAGAGTTGTACTCAAGTCAATAAATATAAATTATAGTATACAGAGTAAATATGTGTCCACTAGCTCAGAATTAGGACCCTCCAAACTGAAAGGAGCACCTTTTCCATTCTTGCACTAGCCCCAAAAACCCAAAACCCTAATCATGACCCTGACCAAATATGAGACCCGAGACCCTTTGTTCATGTTGCAATCAGAAAAGTTTACTGTAGAGTTTTAATGATATTTCCCAAGGTATGAATCTTTTCAGTTTGATTTTCTGGTGCCTTGTTCTCCATGAACCTTGAACCTTAACATCCTTCATGCTTGTTCTCCTATACAGGTTTTGGAAGACAATGATTATGGTCGTGCTGTGGATTGGTGGGGCACCGGTGTAGTCATGTATGAAATGATGTGCGGACGGTTGCCATTTTATAATCGTGATCATGAAATACTTTTTGAGATGATCCTCTCCGTTGATGTAAAATTTCCAAGCCGGCTGTCTGATGAGTCAAAGAGCTTGTTATATGGAATGTTGAGGAAAGACCCAAAATTAAGGTAAATTTGATAAATATATTCATTTTCACACAATGCTTTCTAATTACCTTTTTTTTTGCTATTAGAAAATTAGAATTTTGAAGAACATAAAATTCATTAAAACACCCTTCAAATGTCTGGAAAGCTCAATTCTCGCCATCTAGGAATCAAAATTTTCCCGGGGGAGAATCCCCGGACCACCCTTTCTTTTTGGGATTTATCGATTCATGGAAAAAAGAATACGCATGTAACTACTCATTTGTTTATGTATGTATACACACATAAAATAAAAAATGAGAAAAATTTACCTGACCATTTTTAAGAGGGGAAAACATTGAATTTTGAAGAACTTTAAAAGTCATTAAAAGACATTTCAGAAGTCAGATAAGCTCATCTCCCGCCATCTAGAAATCGAAATTTTTCCGGGGGAACCCGGACCCCTTTTATCTTTGGAGTTATTGATTAATTGAATCATTTTTAAGGGTGAGGGGACCTTGAATTTTGAAGAATTTAAAAGTCATTAAAAGACACCACAGAAGTCGGGAAAGCTCATTTCCCGCCACCTAGGAATCAAAATTTTCCCTGGGAAGAACCCCCGGGCCACCCTTTCTTTTTGGGATTTATCGATTCATGGAAAAAAGAATACGCATGTAACTACTCATTTTTTTATGTATGTATACACACATAAAATAAAAAATGAGACAAATTTACCTGATCTTTTTCCAAGACAGACAAGTAACAGGTGGGGCCGGGCTGGGTAAGAAGAGAAAAGTAAAAGGGGAGAGGGAGGGAAATAGAAAGAAGGGGAAAGAAAAAGAAAGGAAAAAGGAAAATAAAAAGAGAAGAGAAAAATAAAGACAAGAATAAAAAGGAAGATATAATGAACAGATATCACAATACACCGGCTTGCAACCCCTTCTCCACTTCAAAAATTGTCCATAGCGAATTTGATCTAAGCCGCCAGGTATTCTCCGCAGTGGCGTAACCACCGGGGGACAAGGGGAAAATATCCATCTGTGGAAAGTCTCAGCCCCATTGAATGCCCTTTTCACCCGGGAAAGTGCCTGAAAATCTCAAATTTTAAATCGCATATTTTGTTGAGGTAGGCCAATTTCCTCTAAAAATTGCACATTTTAGGGAGTTTTGATCAATTCCGACGAAATTAGAATTAAAAAAACAAAAAAATTTTCGCGCGCATTTTTTAATGTTAAAGCTTGTGCTTGCTCTCCTTCGCCTTCTAAGTTATAACACATAGTCCCAAACTCAAGAAAGAAAATTTAAGTTAGATCGTTTTACCTAAAAGAAGGGCCTCAATGTGTACTGATTTTGAAAGAATATGTTTGTAAGAAATAAAGCCATAAGGAAAAATGCTTATATTCATTTAAAAAAAAAAACGAGTGTGGCCATATATAACATAAGAGCATTTCTTGTTGAGGTAGGCCAATTTCCTCTAAAAATTGCACATTTAGAGAGTTTTGATCAATTCCGACGAAATTAAAATTAAAAAAAAAAAAATTTTCGCGCGCTTCGCGCGCATTTCTTAGGGTTAAAGCTTGTGCTTGCCCTTCTTTGCCTTCTAAGTTATTTAAAAACATAATAGTCCCAAACTTGAGAAAGAAAAATTTAAGATAGATCGTTTTACCTAAAAGAAGGGACTCAATGTGTAATGATGGTGAAAGAACAGGCCTATGAATTGTAATAAATAAAACCACGATGAAAATGCTTATACAGTATTTAGTTTCAAACACACGTGTGTGGCCTATATTAATAATAAAATAAGCCCTATGTCGTATTGTTTTCTATATGGGGGTGGGGGTATCACACCAAGTCATAAATTACTAACCGGGAAAATTATTACCTTTGCCCCCCCCCCAG
>NW_022739818.1:5085-6124 GCF_011630105.1 Anneissia japonica
ATTTGACAGCTGTTTGACAAAAAGAAATCGATTAAGAGTAAGATAGAAACATTTAAAAAATTAGAATGTTCACTTGTACAAAATTAAAATGTCTTAAAATATTTAAAACAAATTTAAAATCAAATGTTAAAAAAATTAAATTAAAATTAAACACAAAGACGCGTTTCGAGCTCATGCCCTATGCCCTATGGAACCATAGGGCGTGAGCATGAAACCCTCGTATGGGACGTCGGCGTATAAACCGACCGAGCCATCCATACGACGTGTTTTATAGTAGTAATAACAGTAATGTGCAGTCCTTGCTGAAACCCCCTGATTTATATTGAGTGTATGGTGCACATTGGGGTGCAACTTATGGGCCATGAATGTTTCTTGGAAATTACCTCTAGTTTCTGTGTATAAAATTTCCTGCACGTCCGCCGTTCAAAACTGGCGCCAAACAATTTTTTAGAGCTTCCCATCGAAGCCAATAATAATAATAATAATAATAATAATAATAATAATAATAATAATAATAATAATAATAATAATAATAATATAAACAATTGGCCGCTAATAATAATAATAATATAAACAATTGGCTGCTAATAATAATAATAATAATAATAATAATAATAATAATAATAATAATAATAATAATAATATTAATAATACTTTGCCATAACGGCCGCCCATACACAAAAGATCTATTACTTAAAATGTAGGCATAAAAAAATTCCACCTGACCGTGGAAATATGCAAAACACGCCTGCATAACTGTGTGGTTACGTTGAGTTTATCTGAAGATCGTGATAGCGTGAAACTCACGTCCATGCATTACTTATGCTTTATATTGATTCGTCTACAATACATTATACTGCCTTCTGTTTCCCGTTATTTATTTATTCATTTACTCATTTATTTTTTATTTTATAGTAATATTGTAGTTTTTATGATATAATCTTAATTTTAACTTTTCTGCTTGTAATTTTTTATATTGAATAAAAATCCATGAATGAATGAATATGTCCGATTCTACGCGAAAACGTCTCGGTTTCAA
>NW_022739818.1:6143-6906 GCF_011630105.1 Anneissia japonica
AAACTTTCCCCCCCCCACCTTCCTTATTCACTATCCCTTAGTACTGTAAACATTCTCCGCCACAGCATCTGATATTAAGTGAGTCATACCTTAATTTCATTTTAACAACAATAGAATTTATCTATTAATTTGTTCTTGTTTTTAATTTATTTTATATAATTATTGTAAATATATTGTTGATGCAGATATTTGCCCTTGATTGCACTAGTAGCTGATAAAATTGAATTGAATTGAATATATAACTACGATATATACAGTATACCGTAATCAATTTTCCTGCCCCGAAACATAGGCTAAGAACTAGCATGGTGCCCGTCGGGGGATAATGCTATTGATTACTTCAGTTAAAATATACAATATTTGATTTAATAAGTGGGTGAAGTATGTTCAGCGGGGGATGGTATTAGTATGGATTTATATGCGTCAAGGGCCCCGACGGTACTCTCGAACCGAGGTCCCTCAAAACCTAACCACGCCACTGAACGTGTCCACTATTTCAATTCTCAGGCCAGTAGTAAACAAATTTAAATTTAACACAAAACGGGATACATCTTCCACAAACCATTATTACGTCAGTAGGCCAGGGGAAGACCCAGTAAGTTTCCTCCCTCCCCCTCCCCGGTTTTACCACAAAATTTCAATGCATTTCAATGTTGTGTGCTATTCACTTACCTATTATGAAACTATTGTGCCCCCTTCCCCCACCCGTTTCAAAAAGTTCTGGAACCGCCCTTGTAGGCCCAACATTAGTTGTTGGAGAGGA
>NW_022739819.1:0-1264 GCF_011630105.1 Anneissia japonica
CTCTGGAGATCAAGCAGTTAGGTCAATCAATGCAAGCAAAACCTGTTAGCCAGGCATAAGATATAATATCGGTCAGAGGGAGGCCAACCAAGATTATGGTTGGCCTTCCTCAAAATTTATTAGGAATAACCATTTATCAAGTAAATTCTTGCAATACTGTGATCCTCTCCTATAGTATTTTTGTTGAATCATTTTTTTTAAATAATCCTATTAATTTTATAGTAGTCTACTGATATATTTACAGAGGCTGAATATGAAAATAAATAATCACCTGTATGAAAACATTTATACTGAAAGGAAAATAATTATCACCTTTATTTGTCCTTTTCTTTACTCATTACTTTTAATTCAATTATTATTTCAAAAGTCACTTATCAATTGTTAATTGGAGCACTAATGTGGTCAGAACAACTGCAGGCTGAGACCATTATTCGTGTCAATTAATTTGCCCTCAATTTAATGTCCAACTGACCAGTTCAGCTGACCACCTAGTGGGCATATAATTGACCTTTCATGTATTCTCTTGATCTATATTAATGGGCCCAAATCAGTTTATATAGACCTATACTGTATCTTTAATAGGATAGGTTTGTTAATTCCAATGCTAAGTATGGCCAATGCATAGTTTGAGAGAGTGTGAGCATTGTATAATAATTGTCAACACCAGTGCTCTGTAAATATTCTATTATAAATATTATCATTATTATTGACACTATAATTATGATAGCCATGTATTATGTATGACTCTCCCCTTGGAAAATTTTTCTGTACCTTAGATTTATTTACATTAGGACATTGTAATTAAATGTTTGATGAAATGGAATTATTTATTTTAGCCATTTCAAAAGCAAACTTTCAAAGTTTATGGTGGAATATATTGAACAATAAAACATAAGATCACCCACAAAGACAATGTGCCATTACTCCTTCCTAAACTCACTAGAGTACTAAACCTAACATTCCAGGTGACTAGTCACAACCCCCTCCCACCCACACACAAGCACACATTGGTAGATATACTATTTTTATAATCTCAGCAGTAAGGGGTTAATTAAAGCATTGCTCCTAGGTAAAAGAACAACCAAATTACAAATATTTATCATTCAACTAATTGTAAACTGGGTAATTGTTTTGATAAATTTATATTAGTTGCAAGCTGCGGGGAAGATATCCTAATGTACCCTTGGTCTGTCCCTTCCAGGAGTTTTACTTGCTCTAACGTCAACCTAAACTAATAATCCTTATGTTAAAGACAAACACACTC
>NW_022739820.1:0-1398 GCF_011630105.1 Anneissia japonica
TAATAAAAGAGAAGTAAAAAAATAAAATCCAAATAATTATTCATAATCAGCAATTGTGTTGCTCTCTATATATCTAGAGACACAAAGTATTTTGAGGCGGAGAACATTATTTCCCCTTGTCATACAATATTGTATTACATACAAAATCCTTTCTTACTGTATTTTTATATTTGCTCTGTATTTGGTTGAATAGATAAATAAACAATTGAATTAATAAATTAATGAATAAATAATTATTATTATAATTACAGCAGAGCCCATCCTTTGGGAAACTTAGACCTATTCAGGGGAGACTTTTCCATGGCACTTTCTTTATTGTATCAAAACAACTAGAGTAGTCACACAATAAGAAAATAAATAGAATTCTAGTCTATACCATACAGTTGGTCTTCACACCCTAATTTAAGTCATTCTACTGTTATAAAATAGTTGAAATTCAACTGAAACTCATTCTTACATCAATTGAAATACTGTAGAATTATAAAGAATAATCATTGTATAACATGCCAAAACCTGGAGGGGACAATTTGACATTTTTGGTTTGTATCCTCTTAAAAGGCACACCCCTATTAGGAACATTCCTATTAAGAGGACACTTTCTGATACCAAATATTTCCCCTTATAGGGGTCTACAGTAAAACAATTAAGTAATTGTTATAGACAATTTATTTTAGTCTTTTTATGCCACTAATAATGTGCAATTTTCATTTTTTAAAGTTATCATTCTTTTAGCTGTAGGAGTTTGGAATCAAAACCTTTCATGTGAAACAGATTTGATGTTTGACCTATAAGCCTGGAATTTATTACAAACCTATAATAAAAACTATCCACTTCCTTTTTAGTAAGTGGAGTAAAACTGTAAAATTTTGAATTTAACTTCTGTGTAGATAATGCAGGCTTATGCATTTCAGTAACAGGCTATGGGTGCCTAAAAAATCACTTTAAAAATGTTTCTGTTTGTTGTGGTTTCTAGTTCTAAATATACAATTCATACAATGTACAGCGGTTATTTGTTTTAATCAGAAATATGAGCAATGTTTCAATTTTAATTATAACTTTTTAACAGTGACACATGTTAGACAATACCCAACAGTGCTTCCAAATATAAGAAAATAAACTTAAACTATAACTTGTCAATTATGTTGCTCATGTATAGTTATCTATTATCAAAGGGGAAACTAGTATCATCAGGGCGTTATGTTATCAAAGAATTAAGAAAATATTTTGATTTTATATTTCTTGAGATAGATAAAATGTTAATGTTATATTGTATGTGTTCAGTTGTAAAATATGTTAAAAATAATGTTTTATGATAAATGAAAGGCAATGATGTTTCCATAGTATCAAATCACTGTAGGGGTTTCAAATACTGTATATTACTTTGTAGTTTCAGCTTGA
>NW_022739821.1:0-523 GCF_011630105.1 Anneissia japonica
ATATGTATGTATGTATGTATGTATGTATTGGCACCGCCAATAAACTATCGCTTACATAATCATTTTGCTGACATCTTATCATGGTTTAATTGTAATAAATTCGCCCATTAACTTGTCACTGAACTTTCATATTTATTCACTTTAGGAAATATAGATAAGTATAAAACAGAAAATTATTGAAAAAAAAGAGACAATGGAAAATAAAGGTGGGTTATCCCCACAAAAGAGAAAAAAAAACTTGTCACTGAACTTATATTCTGTGGTCCAATCAACTAATTGTATCGTTTACTTGATTCCGTTTGGTTAATACCATTTATTATTATTTATGTATGTCTAAGATCTCCAAAATTTTCTCACTTTAACGTTGATAAAGATAGCAGGAGCTATCGAAATATTCCGTTTGATTTTGTTATAGCTTAATAAATTTGTGTTCCGCAAGTCAACTTTCAATGATTTTACACCGTTTTTTCATTGTTTTTACATTTTATTTCACTTGGAGCATACATGCAAATTCACTCTTCAC
>NW_022739822.1:0-1252 GCF_011630105.1 Anneissia japonica
TTAAACAATTAAAAAATAATGCATATCTGAAAAGCTGAACCGGGGGAGGGGGGGGGGGTGGATAAAAGAGTACTGCACTCTCTTTCACAAGCAGTAGCAAAAAAATCTGGCTGGCCCTAGTAATGTATAGACAGGCCTAAAATAGTAAACTAGAGGGCACTCTGAGAGTGCATACCTCCACCCACATAAACCTCAAAATATCCCACGCATATTGTTCCCAGGAAAAAAATGCATTAAGTGCAGTGCTGATGCCTAAATGGCTTGACCAGTAATAAGATATTATGTTTAGTAGTACGGAAAAAGATAATGTAAAAAGAAATAGACATTATGCCATATGGGATTCAAACCCGGGGTCGGTAGTTTGGAAAACACTACCACTACACCATAACTGTTTTTTACATGAATCGCTGTAAAATTAATGGTACTTTGTTACACTTTTTTGGCAAAACCTGTAAGCACACAAACGGCAGACAGTTAAAAAATAGTTTTCGTTCATTGTACCCTTGACCTTTGATCCTGACCCTTCAACATTTAGTCACTTCCAGATCATAGGTCATGGAATATTGTGGCTGAGTTTGACAAGTTTCTGATGAAAACTGTGCACTGTACGGCTGTTCACAGACACACACATACAAACAAACAGATAAATAAATAAACAACTTTGTTGGCGAAGGTAATAATATGATTTTATTTTTATTTATAAATATGTAATAACAAAGTCAGTGTGAAATCAGACATCATAGGCCCTAGCCTACTGCCAAACCGGACACCCCAGAGCATAAATGGGACATATTCCCATATGTAAGTGGACACCCCAACCACACCCTCGGATCAGGTACGCCCCGCCCCCTTGGCTTGGTTGGCTTGGATAGACATCACATCCACTCACTGGCCTGGCTGGAGTGGAGGCCTAGCTTTATAAGTTCAATTGATTATAGCTTACCTAGAGCAAAACTTGAGCACAGGTACATAACGAAACCATAAACTGCGCGTTCATGGGAAGGAGACGGACTATTCTTGTCACTCATGATGTTATTTTAGGCGCTATTTTCATATTACATGTAGACCAATCGACCCACACGTACGCCAAGCAGCTAGGCCTAGCCAGGACCCCCGTTTCAGTATCTTTTCCCACCTTTGCCTGTTTGTTTCAGTGTAGGCCCTACGTGTTTTTAGAAACTTCTTGATTCTTGATGGGGGAGGGCGCTTTATGAGTTGTTAAAATGGCGGCGTCTGTTGCCAAGAAGCGAAG
>NW_022739823.1:0-846 GCF_011630105.1 Anneissia japonica
GCAATAGGGCCTTCCGTAGTGATTCGACGCTCCGATGCTCGTCAGATCGCCGCCGCCCATCAACAATTTGGCGCCGTCCGCGTTCAGACACTTGGCGAGCGTGAATCCGCCGGAAACGTATCTTGACAGGCAGTCGGGTGACTCGCACCGCCGCACTTCGACGCCGACGTCCGGTCGCATGCCGTGCTCGTAGCCGTTGAATTGCAGCATGTCCATCGTCCAGGGATCGGGTTTCAGCGATTCGTTAGGAACGTTGCGCACTCGATCGAGAAAGTGGTTGTGTTCGATCATCATCTCCGACAGGACCTTGCGAAGGGTGGATTCGTACATCATGCTGTCTTCGTTCGCACCTTCCGCGTCCCCGTTCGCTTCCCGAAGCCTGTACGTACCGACCATCCTGGTGAGCACGTCCGATTCGCCTTCCGTCTCTTCCAGTTCTCTGGCGATCGATCAGACGTCGCAGGTCGACAGCACCAGAGAAATGCCGACGTTCGCGTTCATCCTCTGCCTGAATCTCTGCTCTGCCAGCAAATTCGCGTGTCTTCGGTAACCCGGAGGATTGGCGACGACGTCGACGACGGCCACTACACTTTTGCCCTCGTTCATGCGATTAGATGTTTTTTAAAATTTCGGCAAAATCCAAGATCCAGAGTACCACCAGCACCACGACGACGACCAAACACACGCAAATGATACAGTGCACGGCTTTGCAAGTCCACGACACCGCCTTAACGGGAGCAGATGCAACGCCCATGCCTAAGCGATGGGGGAGGGAATGAACAGTCAACGTTAACGTTCGTGCGGAAGCGTTCGCTCTCGACGATGGTATGAAACTGACGGTTGTTT
>NW_022739824.1:0-849 GCF_011630105.1 Anneissia japonica
TTTTTATGTTATTATTAGACATCCATGGTATAGATGTATAATATACTGTACTGTGTTTTAGTTGTACAGTTAATAGCCCTTTGCTTAGGCCAAAGGCCAAGCGAAGGAATGTTGAAGGACGTTTTAGGCAAAGCACAGTTATAATGTGCATAGGCTACTGTAAGCTTTGGGACAGTGACCCAGGCAATACCAGTGAATAGTTGTATTGAGATTTAACTTTACATTTTATAATTCTATTGCTTTTAATTGTTATATCTATGATGAACTATCGTCCTATTTTTGATATTTTAATATTATTACTATCGTTTTAATAATTGTATGCCTATATAATTATCAATTCGAAAAATATCTTTACCATGAGATAAGCTAAATAAATACTCTGATTAATAAAGGGATCAATTTTATTATGATGTCTTGTATCACGCTATGCTGATAATCAATGTGGAATTGTTTAATCATAATTCTATTTTCTATATGGTTTAATTAACTTATCGCTAAACTTTAAAGCCGTATTGTAATTATTGGTATTAGTATTTTAGTCGTTATTACCGTATTATTATTATTATTATTATTATTATTATTATTATTATTATTATTATTATTATTATTATTATTAGCTATTTTCTATTATACCACTAGACATGTTATTTTATAAAACTAAATTTATTTACTCTGGTATGATTGATATTCCTCAATCAAGTAATACATAATCCAGGGTGATACCTATGTTTGCAATAAGAGCCTATGTTAGCGCTTTTATAGTGTCGCATTCGCCGGGCCGGCCGAATGGATTTATGACGTCACGGTATCTTGTAATACAGCAGTACCGTACGCTGTGATAGGACTTAT
>NW_022739825.1:0-879 GCF_011630105.1 Anneissia japonica
AGAATACACTGTTGAGCATCAGCAAGCAGGTGACTACTATGTAGTATGTAAAGACAAAAAAAAGTAACAATGTGATGTTGCCAAATGTCACTGCGAATTTTTCTCTTGTATGAAATTGCCTTGTCGACATATCTTTGCTGTCAAAAAGTACTCTAAAAGCAATGTTTTTGATGAGTCTGTCATTAATGAAAGATGGCAAAAGGAGAAATTTAAATCAAGTCAGCGACTGTTTTTGAGGAATAGTGTTGTTTATGAATCGGACCATGGACAGGCAGTAAGTATCCAAAATATTCCAGCGCCAAAACAAAAAAAGACACTGACTGAACAACAGAAGTACAAAATGGCAATGAGAGATGCCCACTTACTTGCAGAAACTATGTCACATGCATCCACTAAGAAATTTCATGTTCAGTTAAACTTAGTAAAAGAAATAAACCGAGCTTGGAGGAATGGAATAACAATATCAGTAATGTTTCCAGGTAAGTATCTACTATAACTTTCCCTATTTTTTAGACATCCAGGCATTTCTTACAGCTTCTCCAGTCAAGGACATTCCAGGTGATCATTTTCAGGTCAGAAAATATTCAGTGGCGGATCTGAGGGAAGTGGGGTCCTGACCCTCCTTGAAAAAAAAAAAAAATTAACTCTAGACCTACCTTTTCAAGACCCATGAGCTGATTTTTTGCTTGTTACAATGGGAAAATTTAAGGTCAGGAAAGCTGATTTTCCGCAATTTGGGAATCAAAACCCCCTCTTCTTTTTGGGGTTTTTTGTGAATAGATGTGACATCCTCCCACCACCCACCACCACCAATACCAATGTTAACCTAGATGCCCTGATTATATCTGTTTTGGTTGGAAATTAGAAAAACATTAAAAA
>NW_022739826.1:0-2043 GCF_011630105.1 Anneissia japonica
GGTTTACTGTAAGCCTATCAATTACACTAACATCTTTGGTTAACATAAAGAGAACTAGAGCGTCGTTCTATAAAGAATAAAGAGTGCTTACCTACCTCCACCCCGTTGCCTAAATACAGAATTTACGCTTTTTTTTCATGCTCGACGGTAAGTTTCAATAAAACTTTGCAGACGGACGTATACAGACGTCAATCAACATTGTATAATAATAATAGGTCGATTTATAAGGAGCAAATAAACAAGGTCTCTAAGCACCAAATAATAATAATAATAATTATAATAATATTAAATTAAAAAGAAAAACACGGAAAACCAATATAATTTTAATGAAGTGGGGGACAAATAAAAATTAAAAACGAAAACCAAGTTCACTGTGACGTCATTAGTGTGACTTGAACTATGGCTGCAATTGTAATAACGAGGTACAAGGTGACCCATTGCGTGCTATACGGGCTGACCTTGCATGCAAGTGCATTTTCAGTTCATAGCGATTCAATTACTAAAAGCAAAAATTGATCATGCATATCACGGTAGTTTTGAGCTTAACCACAGACCCTATAACCTAACTGTAACTGATTGATTGATTGATTAATTGATTAATATCGATTAAAACACTTTTCCGTTTAATATTGAGGTGATTATAAAAGAACATAAAGGGTTTAGGAGAATGTATGAGGTATTTTGTTCTAATTTGGTTGAAGGAAAATTATAAATTGCAGAGATATAGGAATTTTTAAATCACAAAAGTATTTGGGAAACTGTGTCACTTTTAGAATCATTTACAGGATTTTAGGTGTTAAATCATTTTTATTCAAAATCGGTATATTGGAAAGCAATATAATACATTTGCAAAGAAAGTGAAGAAACACTCGAACACATTTTTTTTCTCGTGCCATGTTAGTTTTAGTAGTTTTGGAAGAAAGTTTTACAATGGCTTAAAAATACCTGTAATTTAACTATAATACAGGATGAGAAATTATGTTTTTTTGGAATTTAAAAAAAACCTTCCAATGAACGCAATCAACACTGGACAAAAAGCAATAAGCCATGCCTTGTATCTATGCTTCAAAACTTGATGTAAAAAATATTATGAAACGGAGAAATATATTGCCCTGCTTAACTGCAAAGAAGATATATTTTCTAAAAAGTGGAGATCACACAAAATGTAATTGTAATTATTATTGTTTTTTAACATTTGTGATTTGTTTTATGCATTTGTGGCTAATAAAGGTGGCTTTGCCACACGAAATAAAATTTAATTAAATTAAAAAAACAAAACAAAACATGAACATACCCGGCTTATTATTAGCTAGATTACTGTATTGGGCGAAACAGGACCTAATTTTGGGTTACCCAGTCGATCTTGATGCTATCTTGTAGCATCAAATAAATTAAATCAATAAATTAATTATTAATCAATAAGATTTTGGTGGGTTTTTTTCCTTCTTTTTTTTTCTTCTCTTTTGTGTTGATAACCCACTTTTATTTTCAATCGTCTTCTTTTTTTCAGTAATTTTCTGTCTTATACATATCTCTATATTTAGTAGAGAATACACATAAAATCATTGAGTATTCTCAATTATTCTCAGTATTTACAACCGTTACATTTTCATTTTTCTTTCAATAAATTTAATTTTTTAAAGATAGATGTTCATTTTATCAATCATTTCTGCTGCACAACTAATAATAACTAATAATTGAATACCTCTTTATTTACAATTATATTTATTTATTTGTTATATGTATACATACAATTTCAGGATCTAATTAAAATGATAGGCCTACATAAAATTTCAGTATGTAATTAAAATGATAGGCCTACAATTACATTTATTTTTACATAAAATCCACCCATAATATGCCGACGTTTAATCTGTACTAATTTATTATGGACGTACGTATTAACACTCATCATAAATTATAACATCACATTTATGTATATTCATATATTTACATTTTGTTTAGGGTGTGGGGGGGGGGTGGGATTCTGTTTAAATAAAATTACAGCCCTTGTGTGTTTTCTTCTTTTCTCGCATTAGGATG
>NW_022739827.1:0-986 GCF_011630105.1 Anneissia japonica
TAAGCATATGTACCTGCTCCCTAGCAGCTGTCACCCCCCGCACTGTACAAAAATCATTCCGTACAGCCAAGCATTGCGCATGAGACGCATTGCATTTGTTTTCGGATTTAGATTTTCAGAATCGAACAGAAGAACTATCCGGACATCTCCGGAATAGAAATTATCATCGAGGACCCATTGAAAATGCTATAAAAAAAAAAGCAAAGGACATACCTCGTGCTCAAACACTGACGTACAAACCACGTCAACGATCGACCAGAGTGCCACTGGTCACAACCTATCACCCTAGGTTACCACCACTAAGGGCTATAATTCAGAAACATATGCCCATTCTACAGACCACAGAACGTCTTAGGTCTGTTTTTCCGGATACACCGTTCATAGCCTATCGCAGACCACCTAACCTTCGTGATTAATTAGTACGATCTAAATTCAAGAGGCAAACTAACTTTTGCGACAACCGTAATTTGGGTAGTCATCTTTGTGGTTCATCATGCAAAACATGCTTCTTGCTTGATTCTACACAATCATTTAAGAGCAACCAAACAAACCACATATTTCGGATAAGGCAATCAATTAATTGCCTCACCAAAAATGTCATTTATCTCATATATTGTAATATTTGTGGTAAACAATATGTCGGAGAAACAAAAAACACTCTCCGTATGAGAATGACACAACATAGATCAGCTATCAGAACATCTAAGCTTGATCAACCAGTAGCCGATCATTTAAATTTAGCTGGTCATTCAATTTCAAATTTCAGAGTGATTGCAATTGACCATAATGCCAGTTGGAGCGACAAAAATCGCAAAGATAAAGAGAATCACTGGAAACTTTTACTTAAAATAACCACACCATTTGGACTCAATATTAGGAACGTTCTCCCAGTACACTAAATTAAACCAATGGCATTTCAAATTCTTCTTGATAAATCATTTGGCTTATTTATTGAGGCTTGCCTCTAAAGTTTAGTTTTGGCCTTC
>NW_022739828.1:0-1048 GCF_011630105.1 Anneissia japonica
TCAAAGTAGCCGTTAACACTGTTAAATTATATACATAAATCATCCCGCCAGAGGCATTTTATTACACAATTTCTGTATTCATTTATTTACAGGACTACATTCGTTGTGAGCTATGCTACACGATGTATATAACGTTCAACTGTCCGCTTTTAGACACCCTGCCCAAAACGACCAAAGTTTTCCCCACACAGTTCACTTTTATATTCCATTAACAGGATCTTACTGGCTCTGTTGTATTTATTAGGTTAATTCGCCAATTCTGCATTAAAGTGGCCTCCAATTCATTAAACACTCAGACTATCTTTCTGGTATCCCAGCTTATTAAGAGCAGAAGCCCAGGGGTGTCACCATAGCTGGAAAGTTAACCAATTGTTGTGTATATAGTAATGTTCTATGTGCCTGTCTATGTAGGAGAATGGGCATCTGCCGGTCCCATTGTGGTGGGTGTGGTCAGGAGGGGCATAAAAAGGGCCCCAAAAATTGAGCTAGATCAACTTGTGAATTAACCCAATGAAACCTATCAGAATATATTCGGCATAGTTCAAGATATCACGAATGGACAATGTCAGACATTTCCAATGGTGGGGGTGGGTGCCAGACGCAAAAAACCGGCACCCCCAAAATTGAGCTAGATCAGCTTGTGAGTTAACCCGATGAAACCTAGTGGAAAATGTTGGGCATAGTACCAGGTATCAGGAATGGTCACCACCAGACATTTTTAATGGTGGGGTATACCTGCCAGACACCCCCAAATACTCCGCCCAAAAAATTGACCTAGATCAGCTTGTGAGTTTACCCGATAAAACCTACTAGAAAATGTTCGGCATAGTACCAGGTATCAGAAATGGCCACTGCAAGACATTTTTAATGGTGGGGTGTACTTGCCAGACACCCTCTTATAGCCCGCCACCGAAAATTGGCCTAGATCAGCTTGTGAGTTAACCCGATAAAACCTACTGGAAAATGTTCGCCATAGTACCAGGTATCATGAGTGGCCACTGCCAGACATTTTTAGTGGTGGGGTGTACCTGCCAGACACCCCCTTATA
>NW_022739829.1:0-747 GCF_011630105.1 Anneissia japonica
AAAAAGAAAATACTAGATAAACGCAATTATGGTTCAACGTTATTTATTCGGTATTTTTATTTTCAGAGTATATCACACATATGTTCAACAACGCAGGCTCGAAATTTATGTTTTAGTGAGATATTCCAAGTTTGACAAAGTTGCAGTAAAATCGGTAATAGCTCTGGCTATATCGTCTATTCCGTCTTCATTAGGGCACGACATCAATAGACCGAGCATAGCGTCCTCTTGGTTTCTAAGTTCGGTTGCCGCTACGACGAATGTCTGTACGTCCACCGTACGAAACACCTGTTCTTTGACGTCGGCACTCAACTGCGGATGCTTTTCCCAATTTCTCAACTTCGACAGAATTCGTTCGAGCATCATGAAGTGCGCGTTAAGCACGTACTTGATCATCTGGAGTCTAAAGAACTTGCAATCGGACCAGATCAGAGGATTGATTTCGGAAAGAATTACTTTGATTTTGGCAAGGATCGAGCGAAATTTCTCGCATGTCGATCGATCGATCACCGCTTGTTCCTGGTGCGGGTCAGGTTTTGGAGACTTCTGTAGTGACACCTCCAGTCCATGTACCAAATCTAAAAATGGTTTTGCACTTGCGTATAAATCGGCCAGGTAGTTAAACTCATTCCTATTTGCAATATTCAGCGTAGTTGTAACATAGCAGTTTAGATTCCGAACGGCCGTCTTCATATCTGGACAAACGACTTTTTCGAATTCGTCGACGGTTACGTTAGCAGGACACGT
>NW_022739830.1:0-557 GCF_011630105.1 Anneissia japonica
TGGAAAGAGACTGATTCTGTTCGAAGATTTCGACGCCGTCGTCGGATGTCTGTGCGCCGACTGGAAGCGAGGAGACGAGGAGTTGACCGGAGGAGATCTCCTCAAGTCGTTGGCACCGCTGTAGCCGCACCGTCCGCGGACGATCCCGCGAGCCGTGGAGGGTGTGGATTCCTTCCTGGAAAAGTTGGAGAAACGCGTGGACGGCAACAGGAAGAGGAAGTTCGTCGCCTACCTGAGGAGGTGGATTCCAAGATTTCCGGTTCCGGAGCACGACGGCTACTCGTCTCTGGGATCGCGATGCGACACGGACGAGGCGGTCAGACTGTTCGCAGCTGCGTATCCGACGATAGCGTTCTCGTTCGCGGTGCCGGAGGTCGCCGACGACGAGAAGTTGGCGTTCGCCCTGGCGAACGCCGGCTCCCACCTGGCGCGGCTGACGTGGTTCGACTTCGACGCTCCCAGCGTCAGCTTCAGGTCCTCCGTGCCGGGTCTTGCGTTCGCCCAGGAACAGCGCCTCGAGATCTCGTCGCTGATGCCAGCTTTCGACGCGTACGACG
>NW_022739831.1:0-828 GCF_011630105.1 Anneissia japonica
TCCCTTGAAAAGCTCAGGATTTCTTGCAAATATATATGTTTACTGGTACAACAAAAACATACTTTTTTAAAAATATAAATTTGATTGCATTATGACTTTTTATATGTGTCCCTAACCATTGATTTACTTGTGAACATCGGTAAATTAGGGGCAGTTTGCAAAAAAAAAAACAAAAAAAAAAAACAAAACCCTCCCTCATCAGTCTTCTTTGATACTTTGATTTAATAGGGTGATAAACAAATAATTTTTTTATGGGGCCTAACCTGGCAGATAAACACTACAACAAGGATACCAGCCGGGGAAAAATGATGTGTGGGAGGTAAATATATAATGCTTATATATCACCTGAGATTTAACTTGGCCTGATCATTACTTGGCTCTATGAAAGGAACATGTTTTGGCAGAGTCTACTCTCAATGTATCATCATAAAAATTATAAATAGTGTAGCCTAATACTGAATAACAAATTGTAGTTATTGAAACAGTGGATGAACAATGCAAATTATAAATTACATACCCAAATTATTTATGCAAGTAACAATAATTGATAAAATTAATAATTTTATTTTACTTATCATTGTTTAGCCAGTTCATAGTTTGCTGAACAAATTATACTGACTAGTATAATTCACACAAGAGCAGTACAATATTTTAGCAATTAAAAAAAAATTCAAACAGACTCCAACTCATTGAAAAACTGAAAGAGAAACAATGAATTATTTTTTTGAGAACTAATAATTAATTATAAAAACTTTATAGGCATACAAATTTTATGACTATGTGATGCAGTATTTGAAAAATATTTTATTGTATTACAATTTACTATAA
>NW_022739832.1:0-919 GCF_011630105.1 Anneissia japonica
CAAATCGTTCCAATCTCACAGTCTCCATCGTGAATGAACAGGGGTGTTTATTTATTTGGCCTTTTGATATTTGTAAAAAAAAAAAAACCAAAACCAAAACAAAAACAAAATGTGACAACAATTTTTTTTTTTTTTAAACATTTATTTTAATTCACATTGATGAAATTGACATGAGAGTTTGACTTCGATTAATCTGCTCGGTCGATAGGTTAGTCCACGAAAACGAATTGAACGTGGTGCCGCAACTTGCGAACTCTCTGTCTTGAATTCGAATCACGACTCCGACGGCGGTGCATCCCTCGCTCCTGTTGCCTGCCACTATCAGTGCCCGTACCACGCAGGAGATCGCAACATTTTCGTCCAGACTTTTCTTTTTCTGTCCTTTCAGCTTTATGACGAATTTACCGTCGCCGGACGTGTGATCGACGTAAATGTTGATTGTGAACTCGTTCTCTGCATCGTCGACGGTGAAGAATGTGGGATCGAATGATGATGATGATACCCAGTCTTTCTGTTCCGAAGCGGTTTTCACGTGAATTTTGTATCCGCCTTGAAAGTCTTCGATCCAGAGTACCTTTCGTGTCCGGCTCATGTCGGTGTCTGTACTCAGAGATGGAAAACTTTTCAATTTACGAGATCCGTCGTAGTCGTCGCAACGTCACAACGCCGTCTCCGAGTTTGCAACCGGCAAGATGGCACCGCTTCGACCGATCTGCTCGGCCGTCAAATTACTCCAAGACAATACACCGAATAACCCGCCGCATTCGGCCTCCAGGCTGTTTTTGAGTCAAATCGCAACTCCGACGGCCGTGTCCCCGGCGCTCCTGTTTCCCCCAAATCTCTGTTCCGGTACTACGCACGTGATCACCAGATCTTCGTCCAACGTCCTGTTTATCCGACCTTTCAGACTCACTCTGAG
>NW_022739833.1:0-687 GCF_011630105.1 Anneissia japonica
TCCGACGGCAACACCACGGATAACACGGGCAATGTTACTAAATTCAAACCTAAAAGTACCTGGAAACCTAAGAATCGTTGCCCAGCTTTAGAAACTTTCATTCAGGCCATTGAGGAGGACGTTAAAAACCACACTTCTAGTCCAGATTTCCGCGACAATCTCACAAAAAATGAGAGGCAGGCCATCGCCAATTTGCGTCAGCGTGATGATATTATCATCAAACCAGCTGATAAAGGCTCTGCCACTGTCGTAATGGACACTAAATTCTATGAAGAGGAGCCCTTAAGACAACTAAACAATCCTCTTCACTATCGGAAGCTCACAGAGGACCCCACTCAGGAAATTTCTAAGGAAGTGGAAAAATCTGTATTAAAGATGGTTAAAAAAGGTTCCATCGATCCCAAAATTGGACCCCATCTCATCCAGGTCGATCCGGCACCAGGACGATTCTATGTCCTACCCAAAATCCACAAAGCAGGCCATCCTGGCAGACCCATTATTTCGGGCAACGGTACTGCTACAGAAAAAATCTCTGAATATGTGGATGACTTATTGAGACCATATGTTGTTGCTCTCCCCTCGTACATTCAGGACTCCACGGACTTTATCCGCAAAATTAACCATATTTCAAATTTACCTAATAATACTGTTCTGGCTACACTTGATGTTTCGTCATTATATACTAAT
>NW_022739834.1:0-1183 GCF_011630105.1 Anneissia japonica
GGTATTTTTATTCAATATTCAAAATCAAAATTATACAATAAAAATCAATTAAAAGTGTACAAAACACATTATTTAAGTAAAAGTAAACAAAATTACAATTCCATTATACAAAATTACTTCAAAGATAGAAAAACCTCAAACTTGACACAAGAAAAATCAAAAACAAAAACACGAAAAAAAGAAAAGGGGACACAAAACATTAAAAAACCAAGCACAGGTTCGACAAGACAAACATCAAACAGACATAAAAGAAAAAAAATAATGCAGCGTTAAAATAATTCAAAACAGGGGAGAACACATCAAGAAATAGAAAGGAGAAAAAAGTCATTTAAATGCAAATTGTAGGAAGTGGGGATCACCCTCTTAGAAATGATCAAGCAAATTTTCTCATTGTTATTACACTAAATAGGCCTATGTGTGTATATACATAAAAAAAAATTGAGTAGTTGCATACGTATTCCTTTTTCTATGAATCGATGAGCCCCAACGAGGACGGGGGTTGGGAAACTTTTGATTCCTAGATGGCGGGAAATGAGCTTTTCCGACTTCTGAGGTGTCTTTTAATGACTTTTTATGTCATTAAAAGTTAAGGTTTTCCCCTCTTGAAAACGATTCAATGAATCGATGAACCCGAAAGAGAAAGGATGGGGGGGGGGGGTCCGGGTTCTCCTTGGGAACATTTTTTCTAGCAGTGCCGGGAAATGAGCTTTCCCACTTCTGAAGTGTCTTTTAATGACTTAATAACTTCAAAATGGAAGGTTTACCCCTCTTTAAAACGGTCAGGTAAACTTTTTCTCATCCCTATTACAGTAAGTAGGCTTATTTTGTGTGTACCGGTATATAATATATGCCGGTACACACACAATAGGCCTACGGGTCACAATAGGCTCACAGGTCCTGAAAAAATTAGGTCTAAATTTTTTTTCTGATCAGCTCTGTTGGATTTGAATCCTCACTCTCTTAAAAAATGGTTTAAAATAAATAAATAAATTAAAAAGATTTCCATCTGGATTCGAACCGAAGATTCAGCTGGAACTCAAAAGTATTTTTTAAACAAGAGAAAGCAAGAGGAATCGCAAATAGGTAAAGAGCTCATATGCCCACTTATTCGCCACCAATCTGAACAAAAATGTATAGTTAGCATACGTTACCATAAAACCAGGAGATTCCAATAGCTTCGCAT
>NW_022739835.1:0-955 GCF_011630105.1 Anneissia japonica
AGGTCCATGGTAAGAGTAAGTATTCCATCGTGAATTTTATGCTGCTGTTAATGTTTCACTGCTTTTAACTGACTTTTGGCAAACTGGGTTAGGCAGCTGGATTCGGCAAACTGGGTGTCGGCCAACTGGGATTCATTGGTTTTGAGTCGGCCAACTGGCACTTTGCAAACTGGGATTCGGAAAATGGTCTCGGCAATTTGGCATTCGGCAAACTGGATTTCGACCATCTGGCCTAGATCACCTATAGGTTATAGGACTAGATACACAATCTAGTTCTCTAAGTTGACCTTTCGGGTTTTTCTCAGAATTTTGTCCTTTACAGCCCATGACTTGTAAACGCACTAGCAAAACACATACAGTACGGTACATTTTGAAAGGCTTGCTAAATTTCTTCAACCACAATCTGGTAGAACTTAACCCCATATTTGGGTAAAAGCAACTACAATATGAACCTACCCGGTAAGCTTATTAAAAAAAGTTTATTCTGTTAGTAGGCCCTATACATTTTATTATCAATGATTACATCAATTTTTTTTTCTTCAGATGAATTTAATTCGAAGTTGTTTAATATCTCTGAAAATTCAACATTTGTATTTTACGTAAAAAGCACATGTTTTGTAGATGTTGTGCCCGACATATTTTTCGTGCATGATGTCTTTTAGTTTTACTACAGTACCTGGGATACCGTAGTCGTTAGGTGGGCCAATAATAATTGTGAATAATTCCAGTGACGGCGCCAGCGGGGGTGGGGGAGGGGAATCCCCCCCCCAAAAAAGGGAAGATAAACCACACTTCGTCGGGGAGAAAAAAAAATGAATTTTCAAAATTGGGCTAATTAGTAGACTATCTATCTAGAAAAAATCGATTAAATAAATTTCTGAAACCCCTAAATTGCCATATTGTTAGGGGATTCTCCCCCTTGACCATTTTCAAGACATTTTGAGTGACGCCCGAC
>NW_022739836.1:0-509 GCF_011630105.1 Anneissia japonica
GAGTCAATTTAATGATTTACTCTTTATTCCAGTTCCAAAGCAGCAACCAATGTTGTACGTCCACGACTGGTGGCAGAGCGCGTCTTGGCGCTGCTACCTCTAAACGAAAGTAAGGCTTGGCCTAGTGGTACGCGTATTTTGGGGAGGGGGTGGGGCCTACAAAAACCTTAAATATTTCATTCATAAACCTGTTCCATGTTGAAAAAAAAGCAGTAGGAATGCTGTATAGTGACGCATATGTGCAGCATCGGTCATTTCGTAGTGACACCAACATAGGATGCATGAGATAATTAAGGATCTTCGTTTTATAGACACCCTATATGGGTGTCTACAAAACGAAGACCCGAAAAACGAAGACCCACAGATTTTTTTTCTCTCAGTCGTGATGAAATAATGAAATAGGTAATTGGCAACTGTTTTATGATGATTTTGAAATACTTTCAATAAGATAATTGAGAAATAATTGGAGGTCTTCGTTTTTCGGTTCTTCGGCCTTCGTTTTGTAGACA
>NW_022739837.1:0-10320 GCF_011630105.1 Anneissia japonica
ATTAAATAAATTTTAAAAAATAAAAAAATTAAAATGTTTAATAGTATAAGACAACCTGTAGTGAAGTATTATAAAGTGTTTGATTTCTAAAAAACATCTGTCATTGAAATGGTAAAAAACTGAAGGGACTACATACAAAAAGCTAATAATACTGGTAATAATAATAATAATAATAATAATAATAATAATAATAATAATAATAATAATATGAATTTTATAAAATAATAATAAACACAATAGTTCAAAACTATGATACCTCAAGAAACGTTCCCGGTGCATTCTTGATCTCCACCAAGATGAAGACAGGAGTCAAGATGAAGGTCGAACCAGTAATTGCCCAACCGATGATGTGCGCCCAGCCTGGAAATTCCCCATTGTAAGATGGCGCCTCCCAGTTGACGAAGCTGTACAACTGTACCAACTGTTAATATTAAATTGTGTCAGTTAATAAAATAACAACACTGAAATGCAAATTTAAACAATTAATTTTATGTTAACCAATTAATATTATTTGGAATGCTGCAAAACCAGTATTGTTTATTTTGTATATTTATTTACACATCATCAAACAAGCTGCATGGCCTGAAACTGAAAATTAGCAAGTGCTGTGTTTGACTTCCAGTGGTCAATAATTACTCTTTTAAAGAGAAACTTACCGGTATCCTATTTGATCAATCTTATTATTATACTGTAGGCCTATTCAACTATATTAAAGCAAGAATAAATATTGATAATTCAGACATTTTTTACCGCGCCAATTCAAATTATCAAAGGCGCAAGTGAAAATTAAACCAAACTTAAAAGCTTTAGAAAATAAGGAAGTTTTAAGATTCTTCTTAAATACTTAAATTAAGAACTTAAATTTGCTGACTGTTTAACAGAAATGGGCAAGGTTTCAGAGATGGATAGAGGTGGGGGAGGGGGTTGAACGTTGACCATAATGCTTCATGTTTTTGTTTAAGTATAGGGGTTTGCAGAAGGTGTTCATCGGTGGAACGGAGTGCCCGTGAGAAAACATAAGAAAAACGTAAGAAACACCAGACAATATGATGGTTGTTAAAATTAGAGCGACTTAAAAACAAGTAAAATTAGTTTAAATATATGCCTACTTCTTTCTTTAACAGTGAGCCAATGTAAATCGTAAAGAATGGGTTTAATGTGCTGTTGACGGGGAGTAAAGAACTAATTCAAGCAGCAGGTTTGTACAAATTCAGTACATGGGCGTTGGCTGAGGCACGTGGGACTGGGTTAAGCAAAATAGGCCATTGAGTTTTTATATAGGCCATTGAATTTTTATTGGCGTAAGATGTTAGTCTGCATTTTGAATTTCGGTACCCCCAATCAGTTACTAGCCTACGTCCCTGCGTTGTCGTTAGGCCAACTGTAAGTATAATATTGTATGATACGAACGGTCAGGACAACAGGGGTAAGGAAGCACCAGCAGACCCGCCAGTAGTTGAAGAACATGCTGTTGACCCTTCTTGCGCCAATCATGATCCTAATGTCTCCCTTGAATCGGTCGTAGCCATACACCCAACATATGACCATGCACTCCATTGTGGCGAAGGTGAGAATGACGAAGCTTGCTGAGTATGAATCCAACAGATTGACCCAGAACACCCCAGCCTGAGAAAGAGAAATAAAACTCCATATTTCTGTGTTTAATAAAGGTTACAAAATCTATGTGGTGCATTCAGTTTACTGTTAAAATGGATGG
The DNA here is from genome assembly GCF_011630105.1 of Anneissia japonica. Classification (NCBI taxonomy): domain Eukaryota; kingdom Metazoa; phylum Echinodermata; class Crinoidea; order Comatulida; family Comatulidae; genus Anneissia; species Anneissia japonica. Next base: position 1,718 of record NW_022739837.1, read on the forward strand.
TGCATCCAAGAAGTTGATCATTCGGGACCTATTGTTCTCATATTGTCTTTCCGAGGCATAGGGAGAGAAAGAGAATGTTGTTTTTGGTTGTGAGAACAATACTAGTTTAAAGGACAGTACACACACCATTAGACTGGGTTCCAGTCCCTAATCTTTGTCTTAATCAGTTGAAATGCTTAAGAATAAATCGATTTTGGCACAAATGGCGTTCCATATTACTTATTTGCATGGCGTTCCATAGTATAATTTTTCTGGGATTACCTAATTCCATAGAGCTATTAAACAACTAGAGTGCTGACAAGATGGCGGAGCAATGCAGAGTTGTGTATGTGTACCATCCAAGATGGCTGCCGTAGGAAAGCGCCACCTTCAGGCTTAGTATACATATTATTACTTATACACATCTAGATGTGTATAAGAGACAGTGGTCTCCATGATGGTGAACTTAAACAGAAACAAATCATAAATTAAAAAGCATTGTAATGTTATTATCCTGAAGATGAACGAATTAAATTGAGTATCATTAAAGCAGTTTTTCTTACTTGTGTGTCCAGGCCCAAAGTCAGCAGCATGAAGAAGAACAAGACAGACCAGACAGGTGCAGCCGGTAGTCTAGTCAGGGCCTCAGGGTAGGCAATGAAGGCAAGACCAAAGCCTAATGAAAATATAAATACAAATTAGGAATTACTTTAAAATCAACGAATACTGAATCTGGGTCACATATTAGGTGATAATATATTCTTTTGAATTAGCAGCTAAAATTTCATAAAACTTTAATGACATAGTTATTCAGTTTAGGAATAGCTTTAATCTGCATACTTTTAATTATTATAGTTCGGAATCTTGGTCTGGTGGGTAAAGCCGACCTCTTTATGGTTTATATTAGGAGGAGGGGTAGAGACATAGGGTAAAATGATAAGAAAAGTTTACCACCGCAGATTAAGACGCGCGTCGTCAGTTATTAAAAAAAACATACTTATAGAGGGTGACATACAGCGTGTCCTAGAAGGTCGGCTGATTTTGAGGAGACCCTCTTAGATAGATGAAATAACGTGATGTTTTATCAGCTTAGATCTCATTACGAAGCCAGAGAGTGTGTTATGTTTTTTTTAGTTTCCTCCACATGGTGTTATCTGGGTTATGTTTTTTTAGTCCTGAGAAAACAAATCATGTACTGTCACAGGTAAGCCAAGACCCTGGGACTGGAAGGCATGGTGTTATCTGGGTTATGTTTTTTTAGTCCTGAGAAAACAAATCATGTACTGTCACAGGTAAGCCAAGACCCTGGGACTGGAAGGCAAGCATCTTCTTAACCACAATTTCCACTAGAATGAGCAGGATTGCGTTTATGGTTTTATCATCTTATAGAAATATTACAAAAGTGTAGAATTAACCATGAGAAAAAGTAACTTAATAGAGACCCATCCATCGATATATCAGTTTCCTCCACATGGTGTTATCTGAGACCTTAATGACCAGTGGCCTTATACCTTGGTCTACGACTTCACTGACTTCTTTTCCCAACTCATGTGCCATGAATCCGATGATTGAGAAGATCACAAATCCTGCGAACACACTGGTGAGGCAGTTGGCAATGGCAATGAACATTGCGTCGCTATAAGTAATATTAATATTAATAATAATAATAATAATAATAATAGTAATTATTATTATTATTAATAATAATAATATTCTGACATTATTATTATTATTAATATAATAATAATAATAATAATTATTATTATTATTATGACAAATCACATAATTGTTTTTATTATCATAATAATAAATAGCATAACATAAATAGACATCAATGTAAAATTAATGATAGATAATTCTATTGTTAATATTATTAATGTTATTAATTTATTATTATTATCATCATTATTATTATTATCAATATCATCATCTTCATCATCATAATCACTATTCTCGACATCATTATCCTCAAATTCATCATCGTCATTATCATCATCATTAGAAATTCGACTGTTCATCAGCAGGTATACTCACAAGCAGCAGTTGTTGCGGAACCGGTTGTAGGAGGACAACGTTAGCAACCCACCCCATGATGTGCTCAGGGAAAAGAAGATTTGAACCGCTGCATCCAACCACACCTAAAGGAGGTCACGTAAAACATATTTAATCCAAAAGATAATTCTGTGGATAATTCATCTGATAAGTGCTTAGTTAGACAGAACGCATACAACTACATTATTATTATAAGATATACATCACATTTATTTTAAATAAAATAGTTATTAAAATGTATTTTCCTTATATATATATATATATATATGAATACATACAAATTATCATTACTATTCCTGTTATTATTATCAAATTGTTATGGTTAGCTGGAATTCTGTTGTGATTTTAAGATTAATGTTTATGATTCAACATTTTAATAACCTTAAACATTGAGAGATTGTCAAATGCACCATATCACTCACCTGATGAAGCCACAGTCACCGTTAGTCAAAAAAGTGTTACTTACTATTTTTTTTTATTTAATAAGATATTTGTATTTCTTATGAAATAATAAGCAAGTAAAAGTGTCACAAACTTTGGGTTCATAAAGAATCTCCCATCGTGGAGTGATGAAGAACTCGATTCCCTTTTCGCTTCCATCCAAAGTCACTCCCAGTATCAGAAAGAGGAAAAGAACAAGGTACGGGAATGAAGTGAAGTAATATATAAAATATTCCTTTATATTATATTAATACTGTAATTTAACTGAGATGGAACAGTAGCTTTGTTTTGACTAAAATAATATTGTCGACTCAGTTCCTTTAATGATTCCACCCTGCTTTTTGTTCCGGGATCGAAGACGAAAGCAGGCGATGATTGGTGTTTTCTTTTTCCGCTCCAGATATACTTGGAACGCACTTCCTGATTTGAGAAAAGCGGAATCGGCATGCACCTCTATATTCAAACTCGTCTTAAAGAGTGTCTTTTCTCTGAGTTTTTTTTATATTTTTTAATCACACTTTATTGTTTTTGTTTTGCAATGTAAGTTTAGTAACAAGTAGGCACTGTGCTTCGTACAGCGCCATATAAGCATGTCGAAATAAAAATGAATAAATAAATAAGTAGGCCTATTAGATATTACGTGATTTTCAAATGTATTATCATGTCAATATGATAAACCCATTCAGTAGTGTAGAAATTTTAAAAAAATTCCTACTTTTCCGGATGATTTGATGCCCCTTCGTAAACAGATGTAGATGATGACCCAAGCGAAGATCAGGCAGCCCATGAGAGGCCACACAATCGATCCCACCTGACCAATACCAGGGGCCTCGTGAAGGACAGCATTCCTAGAAATATAAATTTATCATTTATTACTTCCCTCAGAGGAGGTTATGTATTCATCGCTGTCTCCCTGTCGCAAGATTACGCAAAAACTAATAAATAGCCTCATCATAACATTTAGTGGAATGGTACAAGGTCATGGAAAATCGATGTTCACCCTTCGAGTACAAAAGACAAATATTGGAATCGCACCTCGTATTCGGCCACAGGTAGGGGTAGCACTCAAACAATAAATATGCCTGAATACGAGTGGCACGTGATTCAATTATTTTCTTGAAGGGATGCTACTGCACTCAAGAAGCTGAATATGCCTGAATCATCGGCCTACGTATTGCTTGGTATTGAGGAATAAACCGGAGGTATGCACTCATGGAGTGACTGCTCTAGTTTTATAAGGTTTTATCAATACTACTGCTGCTGCTGCTGCTGCTACTACTGCTGCTGCTGCTACTGCTAAAGAAAACTCGTTAAAAGGTATAAAGTAAAAAAAAAACAAAAAACAAAAAAAAAACGGAAAACCAATATAAATTTAATTAAGTGGAAAACCAAGTTCATTGCGACGTTATTAGTGAGACTTGAACTATGGCTGCAATGAGCGAAGTGCATCGTGGATCACAATCATTGCGCGCTATATGGGCTGACCTTACACAGGAAAGTGCATTTTCAGTTCAAAGCGATTCAATAACTTAAAGCAAAATTGTTCATGCATATCACGGTGGTAGTTTTGAGTTCAACCTAGCTGTAACTGGTTTATGCGCTTTACAAACAACGCGTTTAAAAAAAAAAATTGCGTTTAAATAATTTAATCAATTGTCAACAAAAAATCTTTTAATGGTCCTCATATCCACACCTTACTGCGGATCGTCACCAAAATTGAATCATTTCTTTATTTCACCATGAAAAACTATTCTGCAAAGTGTCATTTTTATCCATAACTGGGACGTAAGCAATTTAAAAGACCCTCAAATTTACACAGTACCCTGGATCGTCCCCTACATATCATAATATCTTTCTTGTAACTTTGGTTAAACTTTCACGAAAGTTTTATTCGGATCAGTTAACCCATTTTTGAAATATCTGGTCAGGGACGTCCCTTTACATGGTTCTCATATTCATACCCCATGCCGGATCATCACAACAAATAAGTCATTTCTTGACTGGATCTTTATCCAAACTATCATAGAAAGTTGCATTTACACCAATTGAAAACTTTTTATAGATATTTACGTCTGGAATCTCTGAAAAATTTAAATGACCCTCCAATGTACACCTTTGACTGATTCGTCGCCAACACATAATACTATCTTCCTTGTAACTTGGTTAAACTTTTTCCGAATGTTTCATTCAGTTGATCCGTTTTCAAAATATTTGGTCTGTGACGTTTTCCTTTCAATGGTCCTCAGATCCACACCCTACTCCCAATCGTCACAATAATTTAATCATTTTTTTTACAAGACCTTCACAAAGTAGGCCCATTATAGAATGTTTCATTATTATTGGTAGTAGTAGTGTTAGTATTATTATTATGATCATCATCATTTTTACTATTATACTTTCCTTATTTTAAATATTGTAATCATTATTATTATCTGTATAATATTGCTATTTTCATTATAAATATCATTAATATTATTAATATAGTTTAGGTCTATTATTTAGGTAATATTCGGACGTATTTTCAGTATTGCAATATAGGTTGGCCATTATTTCGGTCGTGTTATCATAATCATTATTGCATTAAAGCATTGTAGTATACCAAAATCCAATCAAAAATGTAGAGCGTTGTCTTTACTTGAAATACTCTTCACTCAGGAGTCTCCTCTGACCCTGAAGAGGGTCGGTGTAGTTGGACAAGTCCAATAGCCCCGAGAGGGCACTATACTTGACGCCATAATACTCCAGCATATCCTCCGACATAGACGCCACTGCCACGCATGTGTTGTTCACCGTCATAATACTGTCCCCTTTGCTCAGACATTCGTCGTAAAAGCCGTTGCACATGTCCGTGTTCCATGAGTTGTTGCAGCCCACCCACGGCAGCATCGTGGTGAAGGACGCAAACATGTAATACAACGTGTATGTTACGATTACGTTGTAGTAAAGTCCTATACACGCGGAAATCATCACCATACCATATCCGATGCCTGTTAAACCAAAAAAATAAATAAATAAATAAAAAATGTGAAGGACATAACAAACATAATAAAAATGGATGAATTGATGGATGGATGGATGCTTGCATGCATGCATGAATGAATGAATGAATGAATGAATGAATGGATAGATAGATGGATAGATGGAAGGAAGGACGGACGGACAGAAGAATGGATAAATGATTTAATGAATGAATGAATGAATGAATGAAAAACTTAATGAATGAATGAATGAATGAATGAATGATGAATCAATCAATCAATGGGTGGGTGGGTGGATGGATGGATGAATGAATGAATAAATTGATGGATGGATGGATAGATGGATAAATTGATAGCTTGAAGGATAGATGGATGGATGGACAGATGGATTGATGAATGAATGAATGAAACTGAATGAATAAATGGATGAATGAATGAATGGACAGGTGGATAAATTGATGGTTTGAAGGATAGCGGGATGGAACTATATGGATGGATGGAAGAATGAATGAATGAATAAATAAATAAATGCATGAATGAATAAAGGAATAAGTGATTGAATGAATGAATGAATGAATGAAAGGATGAATGAGTGAATGAAAGATTGAAGAATGACTGACTGACTGACTATATGAATGAATGAATGAAAGGATAGAAGGATGGGTAGATGGAATAATAGATAGGTAAATGAATGAATATAAGAAAATATTAATGTACATAGTTCAATACATTTATAATATAAATATATTATATTATATGAAAAAATTGAAAATAATGAAAGATAAATGAATTATAAGATTATTTTGTTTACATACACGTATTCAAGCATTCAATTATAATTATTAAATGTTTTTATCTTACCTCGGAACATCAGTGACATCTTCCATATCGTTGCTGGTCCACTGCTGGTGAACTGACCAAGACATAGTTCCATAAAGAACATTGGAAGTCCGGCCAAGAGCAACATCGTGGCATATGGAATCAGAAATGCCCCTGAGTAAATTTAAAATTAAAAAAAAATGATTAACTACTATCAATTATGTAAATAATCAATTACCATTATCATACAGAATCTGATAGGCTATATTTTTTATTGCCATATTTATATACTATCAAGATTGAAATTAATCGTAATTAACAACTCCACATCTATATTACATCAATCCATACCAACACACATGAAGAACACAGGCAAATTTAATAGCCCAACCCCCTGATTTTTGCTGCTTTAGCGAGTGAAGATAAATTTTAATTATTTAAACAAATTTTCTAATAGTAAGGATAGGCCTACTATCATATATATTTTATTGTATAAATATTGAAACGCTCTGCTATGTATATTTACGGCATGTATTACAAATGGTGCGTTTGGATAATAAAATTACTATATAAATGATTGGGGCAGTGCGAGCGTACAGTCCATAATCCAGAGATCCGAGGATCGAAACTTTACCCTGCTAAATATTTTAAGGACTATATTTTGGAATTTGTCAAGTCAATAAGAAGCGTTTAATGAAGCGTTATTTTTACCACGGAAGCGCGCTGGTCCCGAAACCGGCCCGGGGATCAACACCTCGCTCTGCTAAGTAGTATTTTATTTATTCAAAAATTTCGAAATTGTTAAGACATCATCGAAGTCAATGAGAATCGTTTAATGTAACGTTTAAGTACCACAAGCAGAAAATGGTGCGTTTGGATAATAAAATTACTATATAAATGAGTGGGGCAGTGCGAGCGTACAGTCCATATTCCAGAGATCCGAGGATCGAAACTTTACCCTGCTAAATATTTTAAGGACTATATTTTGGAATTTGTCAAGACATCATCATCTAAGTCAATAAGAAGCGTTTAATGAAGCGTTATTTTTACCACGGAAGCGCGCTGGTCCCGAAACCGGCCCGGGGATCAACACCTCGCTCTGCTAAGTAGTATTTTATTTATTCAAAAATTTCGAAATTGTTAAGACATCATCGAAGTCAATGAGAATCTTTTAATGTAACGTTTAAGTACCACAAGCAGAGTGGCGCAGCGGAAGCGTGCTGGTCCCATAACCCAGAGGTCCGAGGATCGAAACATCGCTCAACTAAGTGCTTTTTGTTATTTACAATTTTCAAAATTGTTTAATATCTGAAACTAATTCAAGTTTATGAAGCGTTAATATAAAGAGCAGAGTGGCACAGCGGAAGCGGCTGGGCCTATAACTTAGAGGATCACGACAGATGATCGAAACCTTGTTCTGCTAAGGTATGTTTTCTATTATTGAAACATTTTGAAATTGTTTGATTTCTCAAACTAATGCAAATTTTGGAAGGATCAATGTAAGCAGCAGAGTGGCGCAGCGGAAGCGTGCTGGGCCCATAACCCAGAGGTCCGAGGATCGAAACCTCGCTCTGCTAAGCATATTTTTCTTATTTAAAATTTTCAAAATTGTTTGATTTCTGAAACTAATACAAGTTTAGAAAGCCTTTGTATAAGAAGCAGAGTGACGCAGCGGACGCGTGCTGTGCCCGTAACCTAGAGGTCCCCGAGGATCGAAAAACCTCGCTCAGCTAAGTATATTTTTATTATCAAAACTTACGACATTGTATGATTTCTCAGACCAAAACAAAGCAACAAACCTTATGCCAGTTTATGAACGTTGTGAATGAGCGCAGCGGTAGCGTGCTGGGTCCAATGGTAAAAACCTCGTTCTGCTATATATATTTCTTTTAATTTAACAAATTATCATGAGCAAAATTAACTTGGCAATTCTTATTATCCCTATTCTTTATTTGTCAAAAAAAAGTACAATACAATGGTGGTATATAATAAGTACAATAAATTGTATGACTGAACAGGGACACAAAAGCGAACGTAATCACTATTTTGAACAAACAATCTGTGAACATCACTTGTCAAGCATATACAATATATATTTTAAAAAAAACCATATACAATACATAATTACAAATAACATAGGCCAATTATAATAATTATAATCAAGCAAAATGAGCAAGATACTAGAAAGCAATAATCTAAGTTAAGTGAAATACGAAAACATAAGAAAAATAATAATAAATAAATATACAAAAATTAAATAACAATATAAATATGTAGCAGAATATGTAATCATAGATAAGAAACCAAAAAATCAAATCATCTTTATATATAATA